>NW_004524901.1:252907-258389 GCF_000260255.1 Octodon degus
GAGATTAGAAAAATGACAGATTCCTTGAATGAGGAATATAGGAAAGAATTAGATTGCAAGAAGCAGAGTCAAAGAGATATAGTGGAACTTAAAATCTCAATCACAAGCTTGCAAAACCATTTGAGTGAAAGTGAAGACAGTTTCAGATCTTGATGATGCTGGTGCAGCTAGTGAAAAGGTAAGAGAATATCTCTTAAAAACAACTAGGATGCAGGAAAAAGCAATTCCTCACTTGCCAGATGATGCAAAAACGACAAATGTGAGACTAATAGGTATCAATGAGAAAAAAGGAGTCTATAAATGACATTAAAATATGGGCAGAAGTGATAGCAGAAAACTTCCCAAATATGAGGAAACAATGTCATTCAGGTAACCGGAGCATACAGAACACCAAGTAACCTCAACCCAATGAAAAACACATTGAGACATATAATAGTCAAGATCCCAGAAATTCAACACAATTATAATATACTGAAAGCTGCTACAGAAAAGAAGCAGATCACATTCAAAGGAAAAACCATCATAATTAAGGCCAACTTCTCTTCACAAACCAGGAGGGCAAGAAGAGCATGGAGCAGAGTACTTAAAGTCCTCTATGAAAACAAATTCCAGCCCAGACTACTGTACCCTGCAAAATCTCTTTCAAGTTTGATGGAGAAGTAAAATACTTTCATGACAAAGAACAGCTAAAGAATTTTATAATGAAAAAGCCAACCCTATACAGGGTCCTGAAAGATGTTCTAGAGAGGGACAAATGAGATAAGAAGCAACCAACTAAATAGGGCAAGCAAACACAGGAGAAAAAGGATTAAATGACAACAGGTAAATAACATGTAAACCGTAAGTCAATACACGTCAATTCTAACCATCAATGTAAATGGACTAAATTCACCAATTAGGAGAAATAGACTGACACAGTGGATTAGGAAACAAAATTCAACAATATACTGTATACAAGAAATATATTTAACTCATTAAGATACTCATCAGCTGAAAGTCAAAGGATGGAAAACAATATTACACTCCTCTGCACCTCAGAAAAATGCAGGGGTAGCAATCCTATTCTCAAAGAGTCTCAACTTCAAACCAAGAATGATCAAGCAAAATAAAGAAGGTCACTATATATACTAGTTATGGAAAAATTCAAGAGGAAGAGATAACACTCATAAATATGTATGCACCAAACACGGGAGCACCCAACTATATAAAGAAAATCTTGCGGACATGAGAAATCTAATATCCAATACCACAATCTTAACAGGAGACTTTAACATCCCCTTATTCCAAAAACATTGGTCAACCAGATAAAAAAATAGCAAAGAATCAAAAGAACTGATCCAGAGCTTGAAACAAATGGACTTGGTGGACATATACACAGTGTTCCAGCCAAACGCAGCTGAATACACATTTTTCTCAGCTGCACATGTGTCATTTTCTAAAATAGACAACATACTGGTCCATAGGTCATGCTTAAGTATGTGCAACAAAACAGAAATTATGCCATACATATTACATGACTACAGTGCAATGAAGCTGCAAATAAATGAAACAAGAAACCAGAAAAAAACCCTAAATACATGGAAATTAAACAACACCCTACTCAGCAACCAATGAGTTAGAGATGAACTTAAACAAGAAATTCAACCATATCTACAATTCAATGAAAACTCAAGCACAACTCAAGCATAAATTATTGGAATTTATGGGATATAAAGAAAGTAGTTCTCAGAGGGAAATTCTTAACTGTGAACTCACAGATTAGGAAAACAGAATGGGAACAAATAAAAACAATAATGTTACACCTCCAACAACTAGAAAAGGAAGAGCTAACCAAACCCAGAGACCCAAAATGGGAACAAATCCTAAAGATTAGAGCAGAAATTAATTCAATTGATATGAAGAAAACAGTTCAAAGAATTAACGAAACAAAAAGCTGGTTCTTTGAAAGATTAAAGAAAATCGATAAGTTCCTAGCTAACCTCATCAAAAAGAGGAAAGAAAAAATTCAAATAAAAACAAAAAGGAATGAAAAGGGTGTGATTACCACAGACATCGAGGAAATGCAGAAGATTATCAAGAGCTACTTTGAGAATCTTTACTCTCACAGAAGAATAGAGAAGGAATGGACAGATTCCTAGAAAGGTACAAATTACTACAACTGAATGGACAAAATATAACCACTCTCAATAGCCCAATAACAGCCAGTGAACTATGAGATGTATTAAAAAAACAACCAACCAAGAAAAGTTCAGGTCTGGATGAATTCAAAGCTGAAGTTTACAAGGAATTTACAGAAGATGTAGTCCCTATACTCCTCAAACTCTTGAATGAAATTCAAAAGGAAGCAATCCTCCCCAAATCATTCCTGGAGGCAAGTATTATACTGATACAAAAACCAGGGAAAAATGCAACTAAGAAAGAGACCTACATACACACCTATAATATTCAATAACGGAACTTAGAAAAAAATGGAGTATACCGATGAATGTCCATTTTGTATCAGTGTATTCAAAGAGGTTAGGATAGATATATAGTTGCATTCTCTTAATGAATAGAATGATTTTTTCTAATGGTGTTTGTAAGTAGGATCACAAGTCTGCATCTTGTACAGCAATTAACCACTAAGAAGAATATATGCAGTGTATTATTTGTTGAAACTGTACTTACAACAATAAACATGTACATACAAAAAAAAGAAAGAAAGAGAACTACAGGCCAATATCACTCATGAACATAGATGCCAAAATCCTTAATAAAATCCTACCAAATAGAACATATCATCAAGAAGATCATACAACATGACCAAGTAGCACTCATCCCAGGATTGCAAAGATGGTTCAATATTCCAAAATCTATAAATGTAATACACTATATCAATAGAGTGAAAATTAAAAACCACATGATCATCTCCACTGATGCAGAAAAGTCTTTTGAAAAAGTCCAACACTTATTCAGGTTCAAAGTCCTGCAGAAAACTGGAATAGATGGCCTGTGTTTCCATCTGGTAAAAGTCATTTATGAAAACCCAACAGCTAACATAATCCTAAATGGGGAAAAACTGAAATCTTTTACTCTTCGATCTGGTATAAGACAAGGTTGTCCTGTATCACCACACCTGTTCAATATAGTTATGAAATCATTAGCTAGAGCCATTAGACAAGAGAAAGAAATAAAAGGAATAAGAATAGGTGAAGAAGAAGTTAAATTATCTTTATTTGCAGAAGACCCAAAAAACTCCACCGAGAAGCTACTAGAATAATACAGAAATTCAGTACACAGCAGGTTACAAAGTCAATGCTCAAATGTCATTAGCATTCCTCTACACAGACAACAAACACACTGAGGGGGCAATTATAGAAACAATACCTTTTACAATAGCACCAAGCAAAATGAATTACATTGGAATTAATCTAACTAAAGAAGTGAAAGATTTTTTCAAGGAAAATTACAGTACTCTGAAAAGAGTGATCGTAGAGGATTTCAGAAAATGGAATGATATCCCATGCTCCTGGATAGGAAGAACCAACATTGTGAAGAAGGCCATACTCCCAAAATTGCTGTACAGATTTAATTCAATCCCTACCAAACTACCAACAACATACCACACAGAGCTAGAGAAATCATTCCTAAAATTTATTTGGAACCAGAAAAGACCTAGAATAGCAAAGGCAATCCTGGGCAATAAAGGCAAGGCAGGAGGCATTACAATTCCTGACCTGAAATTATACTACAAGCCTACTGTGATAAAATCAGCATGGTACTGGCAACAAAATAGACTGGAGGATCCGTAGAATAGAAGATGCTGAAGCCCCTAAGAACACATTCAGCCACCTTATCTTTGACAAAGGGTCCAAACATACTCACTGGAAGAAAATAGCCTCTTTAACAAATGGTGCTGTAAAGACTGCTTATCTACTTGCTGAAAACTAAAACTTGACCCAGGTCCATCACCATGCACTAAGCTCAAGTCAAAATGGATTAGAGATTTAAACATTAAAACAGAGACACTAAGTCTCTTGGAAGAGAAAATAGGAGGAAATCTTGATGACATTGGGGTAGGCAAAGGGTTCATGAACAAAAATCAAATTGCACAGGAAACACTTAAAAGAATGAACAAGTGGTACCTGCTCTTACTGAGAAATTTTTCACTTCAAAGGTAATTACAAACAAAATGAAAAGAAAACCCACAAATTTGGAAAAAATCGTGACAAATAGTGTCTTAGTTACTCTTCTCGTTGCTGGGACAAATACCCGACACTCAAAATGAAGGAAGGAAAGGTTTATTTAGCTCACAGTTACTGGAGGTTTCAGTCCATACTCAGCTGGGTCCAAGGCAGAGCAGCACAGGGCAGAAAGCAACCTTTCATGGCGGCGGCAAAGAGCAAGAGAGCAAGGGAGGGGTAGCGGCGGCTCAAGCAGCTGGCTTCTCTTCCCACCTTACATTGTAATGCAAATTACCTGCCCCAGGGTAGGGGAAGTACTCACACCTATGGGTACTTCCCAGTACTTACCCACCTATGGGTAATCCCAGCAGTACTAAGACCCATAATCCCAGCCTTGGATCACACATAATCCCAGTGGATCATGAGTTAACACAAACTCTAGAAGTCCTCACCCCATGACTGCATGAGGCTTTGGGGGGACAACTAGACACAAACCATAACAAATAGGTACTCAGACAAACATCTGCTCTCTAGAATTTATAAAGAACTAAACAATGCCCCAAAATTTAAAGACCCAGTCCAGAAATGAGATGAACACACACTTCTCAGAGGGTGAAATTAAAGAAGCGAATAAATACATGAAAAAATGCTCCACATCATTATCCATCCGGGAAATGCAAATTAAAACAACATTGAGATATCACCTCAACCCCAGAAAGAATGGTCATTATAAAGAAATCAACAAACAACAAATGTTGGAGAGACTGTGGTGAAGAAGGCACACTTCTCCTCTGCTGGTGGGAATGCAGATTGGTGCAAAGGTTATGGAAATCAGTGCAGAGACTCCTTAGAAAAGTTGCACTGCAAATCCCATTTAAACCAGCAATTCCTCTATTGCAAATTTTCCCACAGGATCTGAAAACATCATATCATAGGGATATATGTGTGCCTATATTTATAGCAGCAGAATTTGTGCTAGCCAAATCTTGGAAACAAGCAAGATGCCCATCACCTAAAGAATGGATGAAGAATATGTGGTATTTTTATACAATGGAGTATTACTCAGCTATAAAGAATGATAAACTCGAACGTTTTATATTTAAATGAATGCCACTTGAAGATATATACATTAGTACAATAAACCAGACACACGTGTGTAAATATTGTATAGTCTTCCTCATATAAGAACTCAAAAGTACAAATACAAATAGAAAGGTATATTAGAAATAAAGGGAAAGCAAGAACTCAAGGACTAAGTAATTAAGAGAGGGAAAGGTGAAGAGCTAAGAAACATGACAGTGGTGAGGCGCTGAGGTGCC
>NW_004524901.1:259513-282111 GCF_000260255.1 Octodon degus
CGAGGTCCTGCGCCTCCCACTCTCCTGCCGCTGGGCGCCGAGGGCCCGGGGCTGAGGTCTGTGACCCGCCGGCTGCTGCCGAGGCGGCCGGGCGAGGGCCGGGCCCGCGGGGCGTGCTGAGGCGCAGGGACGCGGAGAATGAGCCCCGGGCCGCGGGGGCCCAGCCCGGCCCGGCCGGGATCTAGTGCGAGGCCGCTGCCCGCCGGCAGCCTGGCCGGCGCTTGCGATTTCGCCCTTGCGACGTGCGGAATCCGGGGCGCACTAAGATGTCCACGAGGACCCCCTTGCCCACGGCGAAGGAACGGGAGGCAGAGAACCACACTTCACATGGTGATGGGCGGCAAGAAGTCACCTCCGTACTGGGCGCTCTGGAGCTTGACGTAGAGACTCAGTAGCTTCCTGTGCAGAACAGCCTCACATAGGAAACTGCAGACTGCTAAAATCCGTTGGCAAGGGCAGCTTTGCAAAAGTGAAATTGGCGAGACACATCCTTACAGGCGGAGATGTTGCCATAAAAATAACTGACAAAACGCAGTTGAATCCAACAAGTCTGCAGAAGCTCTTCAGAGAAGAAAGAAGAATGATTTTAAATCATCCAAACATAGTGAAGTTGTTTGAAGTCATTGAAACTGAAAAGACACTCTACTTAATCATGGAATATGCAAGTGGAGGTGACGTATGTGACTATTTGGTTGCACATGGAAGAATGAAGGAAAAAGAAGCAAGAGCTAAATTTAGACAGATGCTCCAGAGGCCCAGGATGAGCAGAGGCTGGCCATTCAGCTCTACAAAGATTGTTAAGTACCTTTTTATGCTTGAGGCCCTGTGGGTCCTTGGAGCTTCTTATTCTCACTCTTAACCTGGATTTTTGACATGTCAACCTCAACAGCCTAAAGCTTTTCAGAGATACCCAGTAATCACATTAAACCCATTTCAGTTTTTAGCAAGAATATCACAATCCCACAGTTTAGTATTTGTTTTGTCTTTCATAAGGCAAGACCAGTATAACTTCATCTGTCAGTTACTTGCCTTGTCTTCTTCTTGTACTCCACTCTTCAAGAAGTATTCATTTTATTAACCACTAGGAAGAATGTATACAATGTGTTAATTATTGAAACTGTCCTACCAGTTTGGTTTGAAACTGTCTCATTGCTATTTGTTTCTCAATAAATTTATGAAAAAAAAACATGACAGTGACAAGCCATACAGTTATATGTAGAAGATGAGCAAGGCAATGATGCTGAGAATCTCCAGATTTTTGAATCTAACAGTTAATTTAAAGATTCTTACCTTGACTAACTATATAAACTGACACCTGTGAACTAAGCAACTGCACTGAAGATGGCAATCTCAAATAGTAGGTTCATGCTTGGAGTGCCTGTCATTCTTGTCTTCTGAAAATGGGCTGCTTGTCATGACATGCCAGTGGCTGCTATGCTATCTCTCAGATAGAAGATTGTTCAAAAAGAAGGGGGTGGTGAATGAAGGAAGGAGACAAGAAAAGGAATGTTGTGTGACAGTCCTGCTTCAAGGTTGTATATGGTTAGATTTTTGGACTTATGTGTAAACATAAGAATTATGTAATTCTTTATGACTATTTTTAAAATGTACTCTAATTTTTAAAAGTTTTTTCATAATATTATGTAGGGACTTAAAGCTTTACATATCAATACTTGATGAAAAATATCTGTTCCATATTATGCCTAAAATGTTTGATATTCAGACAGATAGTGAGGTTAAGCTTAACAGTGTAGGTTGTATAGTAATAACAATAACTTGTCTTCTGGATGGTTAACAACCTAAGCTTGCAGACCAAAATCAGAGAAAAAGGAGGGCTGCAATGAAAGCCAACATTTTGGCCTAGCCTTCCAAGGTCAATTAAGACTCAGGACATATGAGAACTTGTACTGTAACGTCATGTACCTCGGTAGTGTCCCAAATTTTCCGATCAAGGAGATTATGGGGCCAAAGAGGAAAGTGATCAATGATGTAGAGTGTGCCTAAGGAGAGTCACATGGAGAGAAAATATTCTCTCAGGCTTTCACAGAGAGCACATTGGCCAAGCAATGGCCGTGACTCATCCACATGGCTGACACTGACAAAGGTTCTACAATCTGAGGTACAGGATCTCAGGATAAATCCTGAGGGGATTTCACTGACCTTCTCAGACCCAAAAGCTACAACTTTTATTGCACAGGTCCTGCTTTACCTTGATGTTAACCATCCAGCAGAAAAGTATAAAAACAAAATATAAGAAGTAAAGCCATGCTGTTATGTTGAGCTGTAGGGGACTCAGGTCAACAATTTCTGACATTGCCAGTGAAGTGGAAGACCCAATACTATTATGAGCTACTGGACTCTTTTAGAATACTTTACTGAGTTTACACACCTATAATATTCAAATAGCAGAACTGAACAAAAAAAGGTGATACAGATGAATGTCCAGTTTGTATCTGTGTATTCAATGTGGTTAGGATAGTTATATAGTTACATTCTCTTCATGAATAGAGGGATTTGTTCCAATAGTATTTGTAAATAGGATATCATGTCCACATCTTATACAGCAATTTACCACTAGGACCAATGTATGCAATGTGTTAATTAATGAAACTGTCCTACCAAATTGGTTTGAAACCATCTCATTACTATTTGTTTCTCAATAAAATTATGAAAAAAAAGCAGTGCTTTGCTCCATGCTCTTCTTAACTTGATGGTTTGGGAAGAGAAATCTGCCATTGTTATTATGGGCTTTCCTTTAAGTGTGATCTGTTTCTTTTCTCTAGAAGCTTTCACTGTATTGTTCTTATGCTGAATTTCTGGGGTCTTGATTATTATAAGTCTGGGTGTGGTTTTAATTGGTTTGAGGTTATTCAATGTTCTATAAGCTTTGGTTACTTGAATGTCAGATTGTCTCCCCATATTTGTGATGTTTTATGATATTACTTCTGCCTATTTTTAAAAATCATTTGCATTGACTTCTTTTTCATTGATGCCTATTATCCTTACATTGTGTATCTTTGCATTGTATTGCAGATGATGAATTACTTTTTCCTGCACCCTGGTTGTTTTTAAGAGATCATTTCTTACCTTTTCACTAGCTGCAATGGTGTCTCCGAGATCTCAAACTCTATCTTCACTTGTATTCAAATGTTTTTGTCAGCTTGTTATTGAATGTTTAATTTTCTGTATATCTCTTTGAATCTGCTTCATGCATTCTATTTCTTTCCTGTATTGCTCCTTCAAGGATTCCATCATTTTTCTTTTCTCCTCTTCTTATTAGTATCATCTTTAGAAGCACATAGTACTTCTTTCATTATAGTTATCATTTCTTTTTTAATTCAGAGATTATATCTAATCTGATTTCCTCTATACCTTTCTGTAGTTCTTTACTTCAGACACTATTATTTCTGATATTTTGGATGTGTGATTACCAATTTATTCTAAGCTAGTGTCTCTTGCATTTGTTCTGGGGGAGTTTGGGGCCTGAGAATTGCTCCTTGTCTTTGTCATTTGTATCGAACTGTCCTTTGACCTTTGGTGTAGAGCTTTGGTTTAGTTATTACCTTAGCACCTACAGCTATTCTTACCCAAGAGAGATTGTGTGGTTAAGGCAGTTATAATTTTGTATTTCCAGAGCTACAATTGGGAGCACTAATAGTGGGCAGTGATGTTTAGCATTTGACAAACATTTGTAATCAATGAATTTGTATTTTAGACCATAAGAGCAAACATTATTTCTGTAGCTAAGCAGATATTAATTGCGAATTTGTATGTTATTTAGTTCCCCTAAATTCTGTCTGATTACATCCCCTTTTGTACCTTTGTACATCCCCTTTTATTCCAGGCAGATTAGTTCATCCTGGCTACCTGTTATCTCCTCTCTCTATCAAGAAAGTAAAAGAGAGGATGGTCTCATAGATCTGGGTGTAGCAAAGTGTTTCAGCTTATGGGGTCCAGATCTACCAAGTTAAGCTTGGGTAAGGCTGCTGTTGTCTGCTTCTTCCTGCTGCAGCCCATGGAAGTGAAACTGTTGTGCCCCTCTGACATGATGTTCAGCTCCTGGATTAGCTGGGTGGGTCTGGCCCACAGCCTCTCTGCAAGGAGTTCTGTCACAGGATTGCACACAAGGCCTGTGTCATGGAGGAGGTTCTCATGAGTGTGCAGATGTTCCCACACATGCTGGGCCTGGCCATCCCTCACTGAAAGGGATCCAGTGAGAGGCTAAGTGGGCCCCCTCCCCCTACACAGGGCTGGGCTGTGGCTGGAAAGGAATTTGGTGAGTGGTGGAAGTTCTCACGCATAGAGAATATATACTTTTAAACATTTGTTTTTCTCTTTTTCTGTGGGTGGCCCAGCTCACCCTCAGGGCATGGCTGGGGCAGCATGTGATGCTGGGATCAAACTGTGGTCATTGCACTTGCCTAAGCCAGTGCTTCAGACCACTGAGCTCTCTCACTGACCGAATAGTATGTTTTTACATGCAGTTCATGTTATAATAAATGAAATGTACACATTTTATCATTTCTCCAGAACAGTAGTAAAAAATTTAACACTGCATGCTTCTTATGTGAGTAAGGCATCAAAGAACTTTATCTTGCAGCCCTGAGAGGTGAACTCTACCTTTTCCTTTTTCTTAACTACCAAAATGAATACTACATTACATTCAGAATGCATGCTGACTTGCAGTTTGAAGGCACTGAATGGTTCTCTATCTTTTTTAACACGGATTCACCAACTGTGGCCATTCCAAGGCAAACCATATGACTCTGTAAGAACACGGTGATCACTGGGTCCAGCAGGTTGTAGGATCAGTAGCCCCTTCTGGTTCAAAGAATGCTCATGCGTAGTGACACAGCAAGGGTTACTTGCAACAAAATGACTGCAGGCACAGTGTGACTTCAGAGTTTGTACTTCTAAGTGGTCTCCCCCATATGCTCCTGAGGTTGGAGCATGCGCATTAGGGACAAAGCCCAGTAAGACGCGAAATAGAAAATATAGTCCAGTGAGTGCAGGTGTTGGTGGATTTTGACTGATGGGGATTCCAGTCAGTCAGCTGCAGGAGAGAGTACTGAAAGGCCTGAAAGCCGTGGATCCTAACAGAAAGCCCCACACCTTTGAGACCTCTGTCTGGTTCTTGGGTGCTTGGAGATTGAAGACATCACTCCGTATCTGCTGGCCATCACTGGGTCAGGAACGATGCAGAATGTCTCCAGTGCCGTGGTGATTTCAGGAAGGCTCTGGATCCTCTTTTTCCATTTTTGCAGTCAGGGAACGATTTACTCAGATTGTTTAGAGTTGATTCAGACACTGGCTGACACATATGCTCCAAGATACAACCACAGAGGCTGGGGGCTCAGCCTGAAGGAAGTTCTCAGAGACCTCTTCCATTTGTCCTGAGTTAGAAGGGAACTCAGTCGTAATTTCATTTCCAGGATAAAACCCATCACAAGAAAGAGTGTTCAACTAGTACATTTATCTGTTTTTTCCTTATTTGTATGATTTATTTTTGAAAGAGCAAATTAGTTGCATCTGAGCATGTATTTGTCTATTTCAATAGGATCTCACTATGACACATCATTTTTCCATAAGAAGTTGTTTCATAGAATTCTCAGTGTTTCCATTACATCACTGAGTGGATTCAGTATTCCTACTTATTTTCACAGATTTAAATTTGCTCTCTATTTATTTACTCATACTCTTTTTTTCGTCCTATTTTTTGGTAACCACATCTCTTTTTTTTTCATTTTTAGACTGTATTTTGGGGGATAATTGTTTATATAAATTTGTAGTGTCAAGTTTGATTTTGCTTTTAAATTTTCTTGGATTTCGAGATCAAATTCTCCACAGCTGTGGTTGCTTCTTGTTTTCTACTAGATTAAGTGTATCCTACAAGTGTATCTCCATGTTCACTTACGATTCATATGTCTTTCCTTTTCTTCTTTGTTTTTGCTTCCTCATATAATATTGTGAGACACCACTGACATTTGCTTTCCAACTGCAAACGTAATTCTTTCTCTCTCTGTCTCATGCACTCCCTCTCCTTCTTTCACTTCTTTATTATTATGATATAGAGGGAGACCCAAGGGCCTTGTTATTCCTACACTATTTCATCATTCTAGGTCAAGTCCACCAAGTTGGGTGTCCAACTCTGTGGCAACAGAACTACCAATGTCAGGCCAACATTGCCATCTAGTGTTCACGCTACAAGCCAAGTGGTGATTAACACTTGGAAAGAAGTCCTGCAGATGAAGGGAAATCAGATTGGGGAGGCCATAGCATGGAACAGGTATTTTCCATCAAGTATTGATATGCTAAACTTTGAATCCCTACAAAATATAAAGAAAAATAAAAAATTAAAAAATAGAAATAAACAATTACATGATTTTACACAGAAATTTAAGAATCTAACCATATAGAGCATTGTAGCAGGACAGTCCTTAAGATATTTTTGTCTTGTCTCTTGTTTTCATCTATTACCTTTCCTTAAACACACATTTACATGAGAGATAGTATCGCTGTAACTGACAAGATACTGGAAGCAGTACGTATTTAGAAGACCACAGGACAGGCATTCCAAGCATGTCCCTAGTAGTACACACTGCCATCTTCAGTGCAGCTGCTTAGTTCACAGGTATCAGCATATATAGTTATTCAAGGTGAGAATCCTACCAATTAACTGCTGGTTTCAAAAACCTGCTGAAGATTTTCAAGATCATTGACTTAACCATCTTGTGCATATAAATGTATGGTTTTGCCCTTGTCATGTTTCCTAGCTTTTCTCCTTGCTCTGTCTTCGTTATCTAATTGTTAAGTTCTCACTTTCCTTTTCATTGTCTTTAACTTTCTATTTTTATTTCTTCTTTTGAGTTTTTACACTAGGGAGACTATAAATCCTGAGGGGATTTGGCTGACCTTGTCAGACTCAAATTTACATTTCCTGTTATATTCTTCTTGCTTTATCTTACTCTTAACCATCCAGCTGAAAAAGTATAAAAATGAGGTATAAAAAGTAAAGCCATGTTAATATGCTAAGCTCCAAAAGGCTCAAGTCAGCAACTTCTGACATTTCCTTTCCTGCAGATAACCCACTACTGTTATGGACTATTAGACTATATTGGATTATTTTGCTGAATTCATGCACCTACAATATTTAAATGAGAATAGAGTACCCATCTCTGACAAAACTAAACAAAAAGGGGCATATAAATGACTGACCATTTTGTAGTGAAATATATACATACATATATATATATGTATATATACATATATACAAAATAGGATAGATATACAGCTACTTTCTCTTAATTCAATGAGAACAAAGATTGTAGAACCTGAATGTCCATTTTGTATCTGTGTATTCATGGTGGTTGGGATAAATATATAGTTGCATCCTCTTAATGAATAGAATGATTTGTTCTAATGGTGTTTGTAAATAGGATCACAAGTTCGCATCTTGTACAGCAATTAACCACTAAGAAGAATATATGCAGTGTAATATTTGTTGAAACTGTACTTCCGATTTGATTTGAAACTGTCTCATTGCTATCTGTTTATCAATAAAACTTTGAAAAAAATGAGAACAAAGATTTGTACTAATATTGTTTGGACAGGTTATCATGTCTGCATCTTGTACTATGAATGACTACTACAGAGACAACAATATGCAATGTATTAATAATTGTAGCTGTCCTACTAACCTGTTTTGAAACTGTCTCATTGCTATTTATTTCTCAATGAAATTAATTAAAAAAGAAAAAAAAAACAGACTGGGAAGGCCTCATTTTCTGTGAACCTTGCCAAGCCTTGTTAAGTAAATTTGGCAAAGATAAATAGGTTTCACTTTTCTAGGATATAGCCACTAATCCTCAACTGTTAAGGACCAGCCAGACACTTAACTCTACTTCTGTCAACCTCTGAATCTCCTTCAAACAGCAACATTGCATTTGTGCTCTTGGTGCATATTAAAAAGTCACTGCTGACCCAGATCCACCACAGGTTAATTTGGTTTCTTTGATTGGATTCCTGGTTTTCCTTGGATCCATAATTGTGTAATGTTGCAAAGACTGGCACTCAGGTACTAGGTAGATGTTATGGTGTGGGTATAGTTGTTCCTGCAAATCCTCATGTAATCCTGCATTCTTATGTTAGAGCTTGTGATTAATTCATATTTAAATGCTGATAATGTGGGTTTGAGAGCTGCTGGAGTTATGCTTCTGAGTGCCGCACCTTGGTGGGGCAAATAGGCTGAATGAAGTATAAGGAATGGAGAGACACTTGTGCTCTTCATCTGCTGACACCCCCCCACTGCCACTCCTCCTGCACTTTGCTCTTGCTGTTTTGCTGTTTTCCACCACTGTGAACTGCTGTATTTTCCCCTGTGTCACTCTGCCTTGGAGCTAGCCAATTATGGACTGAAGCCTATGCAAACTGAACTAAATAAGCTTTTCCTTCCTTAGTTCTTGGTGTTGGGTATTTTGTCCTAGAAATGAAATAAAAGTAACCAAGACAGCATTTGGTACTGAGAAGTTCAGCTTTTGCTGTGACTATAACTGATCATATGGTTCCAAAGCCTTTGGGAATGGTTTCTGGGAAACAAAGGGAAAGGTTTGGTGATACTGCCGCAAAGAGAAGCACTGGGATGCCTTTGTCTGTTCTATCTGGGAGATTTTTCTCAGAGCTCAGAACACCAGAAGGTTGAAAGTAATCCTTCCTATGAAAATCAAGGTGGGCATATTTCTTCTGAGAAGGAGTGCATTGATTGTTGGATTCTAGGTGATGTGTGATACGGCTTGGCAAAAAGTTGGTCTGCATTTTGCTCACACCCAGAGACTATACTTGACAATGAGATTAAGTGGAGTGGACTGATTAATCTGGAAAAAGAAATTTCAAGGCAGTTGCATGTTAAAACAATGGCATGGCTATTATTAGGGTCTTTCAGTAAGATTTATTTTAAGAATGAAAAGCAAAGAACCCAGCATGATGATTGAAAATGTGAACTTGGCCAGAAAGAAAGTCCTAATAAGTCTGTGCCCTCCAAAGATAGAACTGAGAATATCTCCATGCATAGGAAGGTGCAAAAGAATAGAAAAGAGGGCTTGATAGCATGATGAGAAGCAACAATCTCCTCCTTGCGTAGTCTCAAAACTGCAAAGGTAAAAAAACCATGCTTTGGGGAGGAAGCTGCAGAGAGCTGTGTTCTAGAATGGAATCAGTGCCCACATCAAGTTCCAGAATGTTGAAGTTATACACAATTTGTTTCTCAGAATCAAAGTCAGACTGCTAAGCAATCCAGGCCTTTGACCCCCTACATCCCGAGAGAAGGAAACCTGGATACTGCTGCAGCTGGAAGTGGACTGTGGCATCAACCCATGTGCCCGTCCTTTTGGGTGCATATGGAATGCAAGAACTCAGACATTAAGGCTTCCACCTAGATTTCCAAAGGCCTGTGATTCAGAAACTATGCTCCTGAGAGTGTGATATGGGAAGCTGTGAGTGGGAAGCCTGAAGTGAATTTGAGACCCCAGAGGTTTGGAGAAGTCAAGAATGTGGATCATCTAAGTTTCAAGGAGGGAGAAAATCCAGGCCAAGAGAGAAGGCATGAGTGCTACAATCTCTTGTTGTGCCACAGGAGCAGAGCCTTGTAGGGCCTTTGAAGCTCGCAGATTTTCACAGAATGCTTCAGATGTTTCTCATGGAACTACAGGACCTAATGCTTGCCCTGCTTCATTCTGGACTTGTTCAATATGCTGTCTTGCATGCCATGCCTGCCAGGCCTCCCAGACATGCTAAGCAGGTGAAAAAGTCTGGCCTTCGTGGTGCACACTTGCAATCCCAGCACTGGTGAGGCTGAAAACAGGAGGATCACTATGAGTCTGAGCTGCATAGTGAAACCCTGTACCAAATACATAAAATAAAAAAAAAACATGAAAAAGAGTCAGAAGTAGGGCAGACAAAATAGAGTTTTAAGGAAGGAATGAAAGTGTGTATTATCTCATGGTGAAATTTAAATTATATAAAAGCATTCATTTCAAATAGCTTGATCTTCAAGAATATCATACTCAAGTCTGTCATTCTGTGTTTACCTATGCTCATAAGATTCTGAATACTTCCTAGTAAGCAGCATGTGTGGGACACAGGATTGCAGAGTTACTCTACTAATGTCTGCTGCACTGCATCCACCTGGAGCAGGAGAGGATGCAAACGTTTCAGGGGTGTGATGATGAGCAGGGTGCTGCCCTGAGCTCTGCTCTTCTGGATCCCAGGAAGCAGGTTCATTTTTACAGCATTTGATCAAAAATCTGGAGTGAGTGGGAAAAAGACTGGAGAAGGGGAAATGATTTATCAAAACCACTTACATAGTTTCCACATGACTAGAGGGTTCAGCTCTAAAGGTGAATGTTAAGTGCTTGGCAATTCTCATTGACACTCACAGGCTACACACAGCAGAAATGATGCAACATAGCTCGTTGTACACTATGCAACATAGTATACAATGTTCGAAAGGTGAAGTAGAAACCATTGCTTTCCAGTGCTTTATTGCCCTGGGATTGACGTGGGCCTCTTAAATTTGGCACCGCTGTCCTAGCCTTGGATCTGCCCCAAAGCAATCAGTCAGAGATCTTCAAGATGTTCTGTTTGCAGAGCCCACTTCCGCACTGCTCCTGGGCCCTGGGCAGCTGTCAGAAGGCCGAGTCTCAGTCAGTGGGACATCATGGTAGATGAAGGCCAGGGGCAGATGCAAAAGCGTGTTGGGCCACAAGTTTATAATAACTTTATGCCAGACCCAGCACATTTTTCACTGCTAGCTGGGAGAGGCTTGTAATGGTGATACCTTAATAATAGTAAACATGGGAAAAAAGTATCTCAGCGAAAGTTTTTATATAATTTTTGATGAAAGGCACTTATTGATTTCTCAAATGACAGATAAGATACTTCAGAGGGAATGAGAATGGTTGGATTCAGTGCACACATGTGCATCTGGTCAGCCTGGACTTGCTGGTGACCCTCATACTCATGTTCCGTTCCTGAGTCCCACTCAGTCCTGTGGGGTGGCATCCAGGGGATGGGTAGTTCCTCCTCAGTAGGTGCAGAACTGGGGAAGAGTTCCTCTGCTGCTGGATGTTACGTTTTATACTCCTGACTTTATGGACTGCTATATTAGATAAAAATACTTCAGGTAATCAGTCAAAGTTAGGCCCTGTAAGGAGTAAGAACAGAGGCTAGGAATATATTGCAATGGTAGCTGGACGCTCATTCTGTAAAGGCCAAGCCTGATGGTACCATGAATTTTCTTAACCTGTCTATCTGAGACAAAATGACTTACACCATAATCAATATTACCTGGGTGAATGAAGGCTCCCTGGATGTCATTCAACAAGGGGGGTGAACAGAATATCTTCTATCCTCTCTCCAAGCCCTTACACGACTTCATCCCTATGGGATCAATAAAACTCAGCAAATACATTTAGAATCTTATTAGTTGATCTTGTTTTCTCTGACATTGTACCCACCAAGTGGTGGTGCTTCCACCTGTTGATTTTGCACTGTAATCTTTCCTTATGCAGGAGGCTGTTGGCATCCCCAAGTGTCCAGGTCCTCTTCTGTCTCTCTCAGGAGCTGACTTTTCCTCAATAAAATAGTTCACACTTATCTTTACTTAGAATTTTTACTTTAATTTTCAAGGACACAAGCTTGACATAAATGAGTTGGGTTTTATAATATTTCTTTTGTATCATTTTCAGGCTACAACCCTGAGAGTCCCGTAACTGACCTTATGATTTTAGTAGAGAGAGGTGGTCTTTCCTGTTTAAGTTGTTTCTTTACTTCTCTCAATACCTTCTGCCTATCCAGAATTTGGAACTCAAATACAATAACATACTAAGTAACATGAGCCACCTCACTCCAATACAGGACACTTTCCCCATGGGCACTGATTACAGGCTCATCACAAATGTACAGCTTCTCATTTTTTCCTTCAGTATTTCAAACACTGTCTAAAATGTCAGTATTCATGGTCACATTTAAAGTAGAATTACTTTGTCAAACTCTTCATCAATTTTTTAAAAATGTTATAACTGTTCACCATTGATTGTCTAAGACAATTTTAGGATGACAAAATCATCTGGGCCCTTGTTCTAGGCAGCAGGTGCACATGGATTAAGTACTTCTATATGATAAAAGGGAATTTCTTCAACTTCTGAATATGAGCAGGTTACTGAAGCAGAGCTGTACTCCGTAAGAGCGCCATGGAATTTTCAAGGTCCCATATATCTCCGTTCATATTTCTCCTCTGAAATGTAAGTGGCATGAGTCTGTTCTCTTCTCATTATTGTGAAAATGACCAGATCAAGCTCAGGCAAGAGGCATAGTGTCCTCTGAGCAGGAAGCGATCGCTGGCTCCTTAGATCCTGCTACACGGTCAGGTCAGGATGGTATTGTTGTGTGCCTGTGTGTTCCTCCATGCAGGGCCACACAGAAGTACATCCGTGGAAGACAAAACACATTACAGCCCCGAGGGGAGGCAGACAAATGGTCACTAAGATGCTGGGGTAGAGCACTGTTTGCCATGCGCAGAGCCTTCCTGCAAGAAAGCAAAACACATTTTCTTGAGAGCAAGAGAAGGAATACACATTTTTAAAAGTTTGTTTGTCATCCATAGTCTCCATGTATTGTGTCATTTGTTTGATTATTGTTGTAAGAGGGGTGACATGAACAAAATTCATATTTTTTAACAATAAGAAAGAAATAGAGAACTAATAAATCACAGCCAAAAGCAGGGACCATGTGATCAGTCACAGCTCTTCAGTGACACCTTATTGCTCTATTGTGGGTTCTTTCTACTAACTCTGGCGAAAGAATGACAGCAATCATAGACATTCCAGCTTAACTGTGACGTAAGGCTGACTGGTGCTGTGTCTTTTCCAGAAGGCCCTTCTTAGCCTTTTGAGTCCATGTCTTAGGATTTGTTTGTACTCATTCACTGTGTTTCACTACATTTTCCCAGCAAAGTTCCACACATTGGCTACTACAATGTATTGTAATCTGTAAGCTCATCTTTTTTAATATGTTACCATTTTAAAAGTCCATTAATTAAAAAAAATGAAAGAAAAATACATCATATATTCAAAACAATGAGAGAAATTCTCTCATGTAGTTCTGTTAAGATTCTTCAAGGGACAAATAAATGAAAAAAATTGTCACAATAAAATGTAGCTCTAAAAGCAGGTATTTTTCTTAGTACTTAAAACATTATTTTTGCAAAACATTTTGCACGTGTAGACTTTCTTTGATGGCATCATTCTAGGTGTCGTGTCATCTTCCATCACATGACGCTGCCTGTGATAGAGCACCTCGGGCACGAAGTAAAGCTGGAAGTGACCCTCAGGCTGACGGAAGAGCTTGCTCCTCTCCCAGTCACTGCGACCCTGAGGTGCAGCCTTCCCGCAGAGGCTTCGAGTCCCGCGTCTAGCTTCTCCTCACTAAGGTGCCATCTGGCCCAACACCCCGCTGGGGGCAGGACAAGTGCTCGCCCTGGGGGCACTGGGCGGCTGCTGTAGCTCGCAGCGCTTCCCTCCAATTCTCTGATGTGCTGTTCTCGGTTGGTCTCTGGCATCTTCTGCCCTGTGTGACTGTACAGAATCAATTCTCCTCTCCTAACACAGCAAACCGGAGTCAGGGGGACTGCGCAGTTTGCTACCTGCTTTACCCTGAATTAATGTCTGTCTCACTTTCTCTCTTTCATAATATTTTTAGTATTGAAATCTTTGGCTACATTATATTTTATTTTCACTTTCAGAAAGTACTTTTTTACAGATGTACTTTGGATGGACTGGTAGAGAGCTCTGCGGTCTAAGTGCTTGCCTGGGAAGTGCGGCGAGCCAGGACCGATGCCCAGTGCTGCATGCCACGCCAGCCACCTAAGCAGACCCGATGGCCCACACCTGTAATCCCAGAGCAGACCTGATGGCCCACACCTGTAATCCCAGAGCTGACGATGGCCCACACCTGTAATCCCAGAGCTGACGAGGCTGAGATGGTAGTATCAGTATAGGTCCAGAATGTATAGAAAGACCCTGCACTAAATGAATGAATGATTACAAAATAAAACAATTTACTGAGGAATGCAGGCTAATATTTATTAAAGTTTGCCTAATTTGCCTTTCATATCCATATTTTCTAGGTAGTACCTTCTTTGTTAGGGTTTTATAGCAGGAATATTTTCATATCAGTGACATACTGTTCTACTTTAAGGCTCCACTGCATGGATAGCACGTGCAGCTCTTTTTTTTGGTCTTCACTTACTGGATGACAATAGTACCTCTAACTTTAATTTGGATTGTAAAATACACTTCAAATGTTTGAAAAACCCATTATACATAAAATTCACCTGCCAATTGCCATTGAATATCTTTGTCTTAAAATAATGTAAGAAATGCAACCCTGTGATATGTTAAATTTACATTTAGAAATTACAGAAAAAGTTTTCATTCTGTGATAGCCTTTCACAACTTTTGCCAGGAGGAGAAAATGAAGAATTGTCTATATTCCTCTAGATTTGGTCAGGAGATCCTCAGTGCCAGAGAGTCGTACTTGTGACCCAATGGAGATGAGCATGCTCATCCTCAAGACACAGAGATGCCAGCAGAATGTGGAAAATATTTGTGGTCGATCACTATCAAACAGCCTCACTGTGAGAGGCTGAGGAATTAACACCACAAGTGCAAGCGTAGCTTAAGCAACTTGTGTCCTATACAAGAGTAAA
This sequence comes from Octodon degus, assembly GCF_000260255.1. Lineage (NCBI taxonomy): Eukaryota > Metazoa > Chordata > Mammalia > Rodentia > Octodontidae > Octodon > Octodon degus. The sequence continues at coordinate 274,275 of NW_004524901.1, forward strand.
ATATAAATGGGGGGAAGAAGCTCAGGGCTACATCATGTGAGCAGTCACAAGTTCTGGGACAACACAGGAGAAACAGAAGCCAAAGAAGCAGAGAACAGGAAGCAGAGGAAGCAGTGGAGAATGAGGAGGTGAAGGATGCTCTGGAGAAGAAGAGCAGCCGCAGCAGAGGAGACTGGGAAGAGATCTCAACAGCTCTCACTCCATTTTGTTTCCATTGCTTCAGACCACGGTCTTCCTAGTCACACTTTTAAACCATTCTGCACCCTCCTTTGAACATAAGCATAAAAATACACTTCAGTCTTTATCTTTGTGGGGATATTTTTGTAGGTTATCATGTTACATGAATTTCATATGAAATTAATTTGAACGCTATGATTTTTGACCCTAATTATTATGTAAGAGTGTCAGGCATGAATTCAGCAGGAGCATGACGGAAATATCCTGATTGCATTTTGTCTGTAGAATATACGTGTCTAATTTGGGTATGGAATTAACACATAAACCAGTCATTTTTATTTTTGCTCCGAATGCCTTCAGGGCAGGTTTGGCTGGCTTGAGTTGTGGGTGTCGAACCACAGCAACCTAAGCCTGACTGCTTGGTTGAAGCAGCCACTTAAAGAACTGAGCTAAGGTGCAGGCCCCCTAATCCAGTCATTTTTTAATAAAAGTTTTTATACCACAATATATTTGTGCTTATTTGAATACCAATATCTATGCTTTTATTATTTGTATTTTCTTCATTTTATATTTTACTTAACAGGATGCCTAGTAATTCAGTGTAACCTTTTCCTGTACACAAGTTGAAATATTCTAACATTTTTCACTCAATAACAATTTTCATTATGTTTATTACATGTCAGCTTGAGAAGTAAGAAAGGAATTAAGCAGCAAGAGTAGTAAAGCTCAGTATAGGCCAGAGAGCTAGGGGTAGAGTTCAAGCCATGCTGATTGTCACGGCACCAGCCCATAGAACAGAGGCTCGATGAAATCAAAATGAAAGTTGATGCTTTTCAAAAACCTATATTCTGCTTGAATGGGTGACTGTTTTGCTGCTGAAGTGTCCTGTGGAGGTAGGATTCCAGTTTCTCTGCACTAGAAACACAGAGTCATATCATCGCTGCTCCATGGTGTACGCAGGCCTTCAATCATAGATTGGGGAAGCTTCATCCTTTACTCTTGTCCTGCAGATTCCAGCTTCTTGGTCTGAGCAGCGCATGAATAGTCAGCCTTTAGCATGCACGTGCCCATGGGAGGTTCTCCTCTCTCTTATCCTCCAAGTTTAGTTAGTGAAAAATCTTATAAACTATATAGATATAGATTTATACTTTTCATTACTTTAGTTCTGACAGAGACACTTTGCATTATATAATGCAGTATCAGAAATGGTATGAGAAACAGAAAGTTAAGGATTAATTCTCCAAATTCAACTAGTGATTTCTACAGTTTAGTTCTATAATTTAATGAAATTAAAGTGGTGAGTTTTTTCCCTTCTTACAATGTAGATAACACTAATACTCTGAATTGAAAAGTATATATATATATATAATTCATCCAATAGACTATGCCAGTTTTCTTCTGAGATGTGAGGAATTTAACAAATGTGTGTCATATTAAGAAGACTGAATACTATTATCTTGGCTGCTTATGCATGGGAGCCTTGAAGAAGCTAAGGAAGGGTGACAGCTCTGAGCTCAAGATTCTGAAGGGCAGCAGAATCTAAGGAATGTGCAAACTGCAACTTGCGGAGATCCCTCACCACAGCTGTTCACGAAGTTCTCAGGTGTGATGCACACAGGAGCCCAGTCAACTTGAATTTAAGCTAAGTAAGTGGAAACATTGCAAGGCAAATGAAAGCACTCCACTCAAGTCATAAATATATAGAATTTAACACTCAAGTAATTCTGATATGTGTGGATCTAAGTTATAGATCCAGAACAGTTGCCATGAAAATAATGTCAGGTAACGCCCAAGAAAGACCCTATTGCACTGACAAAGTTCGCTGTGGTAATCTTCATTGCATCTTTTGAAAAAGGGACATATAACTTCTAAACAGGAAAACTGTACATTTAAGAACCGAGACCAAACATCACAGAGCCTACTGAATAGGGGATTTGAACTAGTGCTGATGGTGGCGGGTTCAAAGCTCGAGTGGCCCTGCAGTAAAAGTAGAGGTCTAAGGAAGTAAGATGATCAGCAAACTTTTAGCCAAGGTCAAGCTCATAGTGGTTCTGAGGCTTCACATTTAATTGTATGATCATTTCTCTGGGTTCAGAAGTCTTACTCACGAGTAACACAATTAGTCCTCTGCAGAACTGCCACATAAGTTCTCTAAACTTTGGAGGAAGGCTAGGTGTTTTGGTGACAAAGATCAAATACAAGATATTAGAATTGCCTCTGTTTGGTAGAATAGTAAATGAAAAAATGTTGCATCACTCATAGGAAGGCCAATGTTAATGTCACCAGAAAGGTTTAAAAAGTCAGGAATGATAGATGTTAATAAAATATTCAACTCTATTAATTGCCCTTGTGAATAAGACATATGGATCTTGGAGAATTGTGGTAGACCATGTGCTTAAAGAAAAGGTGACCATAATTGTGCTGCTCTGCCACATGCGGCTTTTCTTCCGGAGCTCGCTGACACATGCCACTGTCCCTAGTGTGCAGCTCATGCAAGGTATTTTGGCTACTGCTCCACAGTTGGGTGCTCAACCTGCCAGCAGACAAAGTGACCATGAGAACCTGCTACGGCAGTATTCACCGTGGTGCACACCTGCACCTGGAGACAGGCTGAGTATAAGTCACTAGTAATACAGAGGATAAGGAATGATTTGTCCTTCCTGAAATAAGCACACTCTGGGTACCGAACTTTTCTGCATGGATTTTTTTTCTGTAAAACTAATGCCTGTGGACTCATAGAAGGGCTCATTCCTTACCATGTTATTAAAGGTAGCTGTGTTTCCGACATTTGAGTACAGTTTAAGGTTAAAGAAGCACGCAAATGGATTTAGGCTGATGGAATTCACTGGTCGTATGTTCCCCATCATCCAGAAGCAGCTGAATTGTGCAATGATGGACTAATCCTTTGATGAGGCAACTGCAGCGATGCTATTTCACAATGCCTGAGGGCTAGGCTAGAGTTCTCCAGAAGACGGGGTGTTTGCCCTAAAATTTTGTTTAGTACGTGTTTGAGGTACATGCTGTTTGCAGTCGCGCTGGAACTTGTACACATGTACATGCCACAGCGTGTTCTTTCCCTAATCCTGTTCCCCTTCCAACCTGCTCTTTCCAAACTTCTCCGCTCCCCTGTTTCCCCATCCTGATTTCCATTTTTTTATTTATTGGTCACAGCTCACATTGTGCCATGTTGCTTTATGTGCATGGAGGTTATTAGGATAACATACTTGAAATATCTCTATTTGAGTCGTTTCCCCTTGCCTTCCTCCTCTCCCTTTTCCCTTCTTCCTGCAGATCCTTTCCCTCTCAGAAGAGATCCTTATCTTTGTTACCCTTCCATCTACTCTTCTTTATCCTCTTTGCTTTTCTGGACCTCAAAAATATAAAAATTGAGTGAAGGAAAGTAGACCCATAAGCTTATTTTTCTCACGGTATCTCTCATTTGGGTGAAGTAAAGTAGCTCTTAATTGTTGTCCAACATGTGGCACTAATTCTCCCAGTAACAAGATACTTGACCCTGAACTTGCACAAATAGGTAGCAATTAGAATGGTGCACACTCTATTACTTTTGAGAGTGTACTAGTACAAACTTTCCTAATTGTTTACTGAATTATTGTTCTTGGTATTGTGTGTCGTATTCTACAAGTCAGTTCCAGAAAGTGATAAGAACAAGAGCGATTCTGTCAAACTGAAATCTCAACAGTCGTCAAGGCCACTGCAGGACCCGCGGGCCTCCATGCTAACCTCCTAAGAAGAAGTTATGGCAGGTGTGAAGGTGAGTGGTGTAGACTGAAAAATGAGAAATTGGGGCAATGCTGCACTGTAGCAAGCTGTATGAGCATGTTTGATGTGAGAATCTCTTCGGGGACCCCAAGTATTATTATTTCCTACTTTTAATGTCTTTAGGTAACTACAACAACCAAATCCAGGCAAAATGAGAACTTGCCCAGCTCTTTCAAGCATGAAACATGAGGTTTATTCCATTAGTAAAAAAATTCAAGACATGCTGCAATTCTGCTAAGATAAACATCTTTCTGTGCTTTGTATTCCTACATTGATTGATACGGCATTACCAGGTAGATATTGTTAAATCTACATGAGCGCCATGGATACAGCTGAATGCACAGTGCTGGTTTGGCCGGCATGAGAAACTGAGTTTGATTTCTGGTGCCAAAGAAAGAATCTATGTGATAGTTCAGAATTGTTACAGATATAGTTAGAATAACTCTAATAAAGTTTTGCTTCTCATTAGGATAAAAGAGGTAATATGTTCCCAGGGCTATAGCAATAGTTGTATCAGAGTTGGGTTATGTCTTCTGGTATTTCCAGATATGGTTGCTATGTAGCCCACAACACCAAGAAGAGGAAAAACATCCTGATTGTATGTGGAGCCACCCAATAGGCTCACAGCTGGAGAAGAATAAAAGTCTAACAAGAGAAGGCATGGTGCTGTGTTTCCACGGGCCAGATGCAGGATTCACCCAGCACTGGATCCTAACTGGAACTCTCCAGGGAGCACCCAGCCTTTTGGTAAATGACAGGCTTTGATGTTTTGATATCTCTTGTTAAGTGACTTCCAGGTTCTTGGGCTGCTTATGGCAGGCCCTGCAGCCTCTGACTCTCAGACAAATCTGTCACTGTGGACTCTCCTGCTTCTAAACATAACCTCAAACATATCATCTACCTCTCTCTGATGTATTACCAAAGAGTGTAACAGTGCAATATGTGACACTTATGTAGCTTTAATAGAAAATGCATGGATCTTAGAGAATTATGCTAAATGACCATGCGTTTAAGGAAGTGCTGATCATAATTGTTGCTCCTTTATCATGTTATTTAGGGGTTTTTTTGTGTGTATGTGCACACACGTGTGTGTGTGTGTGTGTGTGTGTGTGTGTGTGCTTAATACATAGTCTATTGAATTTATTCCTCCTAGGAACCATGATAGACTCATAATATTTCACCGTGACTACACTCATTGACTGTCAGATAGAGTCTATGGAAAAAATTAATATGATCATACTTTATATTTGGTCATGTTTGATGCAATTTTAAAGGTCATCTGCAAAGCTTAACATCTATTTATTTTGTTATATTCAAAGAAGTTGAATGTATTGTGATCTGCCTTACCTCAGAGTTCTCTTTACGCCCTTGAAACATTTCATTTCCTTTATTATTCACATATTATTATCACTGAAAAATTAGTTTCTTGGCAAATAGGTTATAACTCCAATCAGTTATTATTTTATGATATGAAATTTCTTCTATATCTCCTGCAAGTAACAAGGATCTTAGCTAACCCACTATCAATTTGGAGACCTCATAACTGTGACTTGTCATGCTGCATTAATAAGATGTTAAAGTTTTTAATAAGTAAACAAATGAATTTGTTATGCCTTAGCCTAGATATTTTTGACAAATTGACATAGAGAAATGTCACAGAGGAGAGTATGTATTTAGACTTGAAGGGGAGGTTCCATTTCTTCTGAAAAGTTCCTACTTCTGAATCAGAATGTTTTAAATCTATGTAAGCCTGAGAAGTGCAGCAAGCAGGCATAGCCCAGCTTCAGAGCACGTACAGATTTAGGAAACGCTACTCTACGTAAATTCTTCTCAGGAAAGGTCGTGCTGAATTCCACACGCTCCTCATAATGGTCCGGAATTCTTCACATGGCCCCAAATCTTCAGTTTTTATTTCTTTTGAGTTCTTACACTAGGGAGACAATACAATATTTAGACATGTGCATCTGGTTTATATCCTCAAGTTGCACCCACCTAGCTCTGAAGTCTTCAAGTTTGTTTTTGTTTATAGCTAAGTAAAGCATTATATAAGAATACCATGTCTTTGTCGTCTCTTCCTCAGGTGACAGTCACTTTGGTTGTTTCCAAGAGTTGGCTATCACAAACTGCTGCTATAAACACGGGCACACATATATCACTATGATATGATGTTTTCAGTTATTTTGGGAAAATTCCCAGAAGGGGGATAGCTGGGTTGAAGGCATTTCCAGTCATGTATATTTACAATGTGGATAAGGCCATTTCCATCAGACTTTTGAAAATAGCAGAGAATGGGCAGAATCTTCAATGTGACTAGCTCTGATATTTTGGTATCTGTGAACTTAGCAACTGCATTGAGTACAGCAATGTGAAATACCAAAACCATTTCTGAAATATCTGTCATCTTGGGCATCTAAATGTGTGCCATTTCTGAAGTCATATCAATTATTACTATACTCTCTTTAAAGTAATTTTTTTAAGATAGGGTCTACAAGGCCTCACTGCATAGATCGGACTTATAGTAATCCTCTTGTTTATAGCCTCCCAAGTGCTGGGATTACAGGTGAGTGCCACCACACCGAGTCTCAATTGCTAACTCAGCATGCCCTGGGGGTGGGGCCAGCACAGCAGGTATGGGGATCAAACTCCTGGACCCCGTGTGTGCTTAAGCGGACAATTTAATCCACTGAGCTATTTGGCTGGCCCTTAAAGTAAATTTTTTAAAAAGGTAGTAGAAAATGAAAGACAAGAACAAAATTTTAAGAATTCTTGGAAGCATGTGGTAATATTCAATCATATGTCCCATCCTGCATAACTGTATCTGTTACTCTGAGCAACAGATTATATGACAAAAATATATCAATCACTGTTGGTCAGTTATTCTTGTTTTGAAAATCTGTAATGTGTATAGTGTTGTATGTTACCCTGTTTCTGGCTTTTCTTTCTCTTGTTTTTACTTGTCAAAATAAAATAAAATTATAGGAACAAAACTGATGAAAATTATTAGTGCAATCATCTCAGCCACCCTGTGTACATACTTGCATGTCTTTCCCCTTCCTATTTTCCTATCTCTTCTCATTTGCAAATGGATTTACATAATGTACATCATACAGGAATTTAATGCATCACAATATTACTTAAAGCAAGGTATTGCACACTATGACATTTACACATGTGGGTCTGAATTATCTCACTTATCCAAAATTGACAAAATTATAATTGAATGCTTGTTATTTTATTAGATAGAATTAAACTTACTAATTCAAAACCATGGCAAAATTTTTAAAATAAACCATATAATTGGAAGTTATTCCATAAGAATGATACATGCTCAGTGTCTGCATAAATCAAAAATGATGGAAGAAAGGTTGAATGGGTGGTTGGTTGCATATATGTATTGAGAAATGCATGTATGTAAAAATAAATGAATAGGTAGAGATAACAATTGTTGGTACAGTAGATCCACAGGTGTATAAGATCAATTCGTTTGAATGGAGTACATAGCCAAGGTAGGTCGATGGTAGGCAGACAGAAAGAGTGATGGCTAACTCAGTGTAGGAATTAATAGATTGTAGGTAGATTGATAATGAATATAAATTTTAGAGGTAGTTTGGAAAGATTGCACTGTGATTTTTCTGTTTAAAAACAAACACTCATAGACAGATTATGAACTTGAGTCTTTGCATGACAGTCTGATATTCTCCAAAATACTAGCAAAAAGCATGGAATGAGCATCAGCCCTTATGTAGAAAATCATATGGAGATCAAACGCTGGCCACTGTGCTCTGCCTACGCAGGCTCTTTAGTCCGCCGAGCATTCCGGCAGGCCCCCAAATTTTGCTTATCTTGAAGTCAGACAGGTTACATAAGATGTCATTCATGC
>NW_004524901.1:282211-283171 GCF_000260255.1 Octodon degus
TAACAAGAAATGTAACTTTTGTATCTGACAAGGTCAGTCAAATCCCCTCAGGATTTACCCTGAAACCCTGTGCTGCAGTTGGTAGATCCTTTGTCAGTGTCAGCCATGTGGATGAATCACGGCCATTGCTTGACCAATCTGCTGTCTGAGAAAGCCTGAGAGAAGGAAATGTTTTCTCTCTAGGTAACTCTCCTTGGGCACACTATACATCATCAATCACTTTCTTCTGTGGTCCCATAATCTCCTTGAACAGAAAATTTTTGACACCACTGAGTTACAGGATGTTCCAGTACAGGTTTTTTTACTCCTCGATTCTCACTAACCTTGAAAGGCAAGGGCCAAAATGTTGGCTATCATTGTAGCCCTTGAAAGAAAGAACATTAACTGGGCCCACAAATCAGGTTAAACCATTTAAAATATCTTTCAAATGACATAAAATTCTTCTCAAAAGAAAGCTGGAGTGAAAAAGTCTCACCATTTCTCCACTGATGAAATACATCACCTTACAAACAATTTCCATCGTACCTATTGCCCAGCATCACGGCCTTCTTTGTCACTGGCTACAGGGTGAGCTCGCAATGACTTAATTCTCAAATGCATGAGTATACATGGGCAGTTTTGCAGCCAGCAGTGATCAGTATCAACCTCCCACTTCTTAGTGAGGAAGACCGAAGCTCTGGTAATAGCTGTGCATCTTGTCTTTCCAGAATTTTCTGAGTCTGCTTACCAGGTAACTCTTGGGCTGTGATTCCAGCTTTGCCCACGGTCTTAGTTTCAAGAAACATTTTATAATCCAAGAGTACATTTGATAAATATTCAAACTCTGGTGGTTCTCCCAACAGTGAGACAGCACAGTAGGGTGTAATTGTCAGTTTTTATGTAGCTATCATTTGAAAGATTTTCATATCCATGTAATTTACTAATATTCACATAAATGATTCATTTTTTTAAAGAAACTAG
>NW_004524901.1:283271-287585 GCF_000260255.1 Octodon degus
GAATATACTTCTTTAACGTTTTCAACTTTAACATGTTTTTTAAATTTTTAGCAATACCAGGTATCAAATTCCTGCTTTGCACTTGCTAGGCAAGCACCTATGCCACTGAACAATCTCTCTGGCTCTAATTTAACATTATTTAAGTTAAAGCACTGCTCATAAAAAATTATAATACCATCATAGTATATTTATTATTAAGATTGACCATAAGTTCATTTTTAGTCAGTAATAAACTGCACTGCATCTTATAGTAGATTGCAAAATCAAAAACTTTTAACATATACAATGAATTCTACAAGAGTATCATGTCATAAGTTTCAGAGAAAATTTCCAAAATATTTCACAATTTAAAATTAATAAATAAAAAATAGAGAAATAAAACTAATGTTTATCCCAAATGAGGAATGAAAACCTACATGATGCATTAAATATTTTAAACTAGAGCCCTTTAATAAAAGATGACACAACGGCTTATTAGGTTCATATGCTAATCACAGCTGGAATATTTTAACATAATTTCACCTATTCGTTCACTTACTTGAGAAAAAAATAGTTATAACTTGTCAATTTAGTCTCAGCCATCAAAACAAATTGGTAAAAAAAATTGTGTTTTCTTCATAAATCATCCAAGTCTATTCTTAGTGACTTTTTCTCTTTTGATATCAACAGAAGATTAAGAGAAATGAATGTACTAGAATTTTTCTTTTAATTTTAAAGAAAATAAAGTTAAACACCAAACTCCATATCATAAAATTGAAACAGTATTGCAGGATGGTGACAATGGTTAGTACATTGTATATTTTTATCTTCAATGTTGTGCATATGGGAAGATACAGGCATAAAAATTTGATCAAAAAATAGAGAAAGCAACATTGCCTTTCAATGAGAAACTACCCATCAGTCGTATAACTATCCTAAATATCTTGTTTGTGTATGTATGTGTAGATGGATTCATGTTTTCATTTTTTCTTTCCCCTTCATCCTTTGCTGCTTTTGCCATTCTCATTTCTCTTTCCTTTTAAGCATTTTCTTCCCGTTTCACAAGTATTGAAATGAAAGCAGTGACATCTGTAGAAATGAAACGAGGACAGGAACAAAAGTTAAGCAGAAACTATGCCTTCTGTGCTAGTGCGATATTGAAGGTCCTCTTCATAGGAAACACGACACTGTACAGCAACCACAACTCCTCAGGAAACTTTGCTGAGAAGCTCGTCTTTGCCTTCCAGGCAATCACTAGCCCTGCACTGGATGCACACTACTGAGGGGTTCTTTGGGTTCTCCCGGCTTTCTGCAAAAATTGCAGCAATTGCAAAATTTAAGGGTAGATGTAAATGTTAGCTCTTATGGCAGATTGCCTATTACATTTCTAAAGGAGGAGGAGGGAATGGAGAACAGCATTAATTTCTCCACCCTCAGCTTTGATTTCTTAGTAATTCTGATTTTCATTCTCCAGGGAAGAGGCCAACACCCAGATGTGACTAGGACCTGACACAGATTTTTGATCCTCAGAAACAGTAAATCACCACATTTCATATTTATGATTGGAAATGTAACAGGACTTGAGCTAAGAAAGAAAATGCTTTGAGAAAACGAATTACAGAGTGATATTACTTTTGCTTATTCTGTCTGTCTGTCTGTCTGTTTGTCTGTCTCTCCTCTCTCCCCTCCCTCATTCTCTCTCTCTCTCTCCCTCTGCACCTTTTAACCCACTTAATTTTTTTTTGCACTTTTTTCTGAAGTAACTTTCTATGGTGAATGATCTTATGTGTTAGGCATTGGTGCACATCCATGTGTGTTAATGATTTGTTCCTCAGCCTCCTTAAGATCCCTTGCATTTCACCTTGAAGCTCGGACCCTTTGCATCTAAACTGACTGTGGAAGAATACTGATAAACATTTGTATTTAGTTTCTCCAAGTTGGTAAGCCAAAGTCTAGACTGGGGATAATAACATAACTTACTCTGCATGTTAAAATTAAGAGTAATAATCCCATAAAATTATGTACTCTAAAACAAGGTACAATAAAAATATGTCATTATAACAGGAATACAATAGAAGGTATAGATACAAAGAGAAATTGAGGAAAATATAATCAGCGCATACCAGGTCAACAAAAAGCCACATTTAAACCCAATTCTTATATCTCTAAATATGTATTTTAGAACGTACTGTGGGTCAGGGAGATGGCTTTGTAGAATAAGTGCTTGCCTGGCATGTGCAAGGGCCTGAGTTCAATTCGTGGTTCCACCAAAATAAACAAATAAATAGATAAAACCTATTGTTCACCTACAATTTTGAGTGAGAACTTTTAAAATTGATAATACGTGGCAATTTTTATTCAAATAAAAGCAATGTTACATGCTTAAGAAAGTGTACAGTAATAAAAATAAAGTACAGAGTAAATGACTTGAGTTGATGTACTGATTGTCCCACCCGGCTAGTCTCTGGGTCTGCCTTCCTTATTTCTTGAATTTCCGTGACAAAATCTTTCATCAATGGCTGCTTTGTCTTACTGAATATGACACAAATACAGAGATTGTATTTACCATTTAAATTATGGTACAATCTTAATGACAGAAGGAGCGGGCTGGGATGAGAAAGATGAATTCCTGACTGTTCTATTCATAGAACTGTGCAAGGTTTATAAACCATGAATTGAACTTGGACGTTGTTATGGTTTGTGTCTAGGTGTCCCCCAAAGCCTCATGCAGTCTTGGGGTGGCTTCTGGAGTTGGTGATTGATTACTGTGGGTGTGGATGCTGCGCCTGCCCTGGGGCAGGTAATCTGCATTACATGTAAGGTGGGAAGAGAAGCCAGCTGCTGGAGCTGCTGCTACCCGTCCCTTGCGCTCTTGCTCTTTGCTGCCACCATGAAAGGTTGCCCTCTGTTTTGTGCTGCTCTGCCTTGGAGCCAGCTGAGTATGGACTGAAACCTCCAGCAACTGTGAGCTAAATAAACTTTTCCTTTCTTTATTTTGAGTGTCTAGTATTTGTCTCAGAAATGAGAGAACAGTAACTAAGACAGACGTGTTTTGGCTGGCCAGTCCTTCCTTGGTGAAGCATATTCTCAATTGTGATCAGAAGACCATGGGAGAGGTACATGTAACACTCAGAGAGTTGCTGTTTTCTCCAACAATCCCATGTAGTTAATACAATAGTTCACATCCTAACAAGAGAATTATGTGCCATGGGTGTTAGAAGAACTCTGTAATTATTTTTGTGGGAAGCAACTGCACAGACACAGTAGTGTTTCCAAGATGCTCAAAGGTGGCAGTCTTCCTCATTCTGGATGTCTGGCAATGGCTGGAGTTTTGCCATTTCTTCCTGGAGGCGTGAGTGTATGGGGAGGATGCTCCAAGAGACAGGCTGAGAGTATGGTCTGGCTGACTCTTGTTCCCTGTACAGGACAGAGCCCACTAGAAGTACGTTATTCTTTAAATCAAAAATACAGAGCTAGAGAAACTCTGAACTAAAATAAGTTCATAAATGTCAATGAGTCTAATTTGTCAGCATTCCAGAAGGCTTGTACTAATATTTGCCATCTAGCACATGAACTGCTCAACTTGAGTGACATTAATGATGCTTTCATTTCAGCAGCAAAGTTCAAGCAGGATGGCAGATGTGCATCTATACTGCTTTATCTGTTTGGGTCAAACAGAACCGCTGCTAAAAATAAAAAGAAAATGATATTGGTATGATAAAATCCTGATCTTCTTGGTGATATTTACAAAAATATAAGCTAGTAATTACTATAAAATCTTTTTGTATATGTAACAGAATATTTGTCTATTTTAAACTGTATTAGACCATGAAAAATCTTTCAGATGACAAACATGTAGGGAGATGACTTCAGAGCCATATATATATGTATACCCATCCGTGAATTTCCCAGAGCACAATCTCAGTTTATCTATCTGGAAAGCACACTTTCTATGTATATATTATACTTTTGGCTGTATTATATTAGAATACAGGTGATTTGTGAAATCATGAATATTTGGAAAAAATAAGTCTATAAAATAACTGTGTCTTATTATTCTAATTTCTTAAATAAAATGTTACTTGAATACATTCTGGAGTAAAAATTTAGTTAGGGTGATGTTGGCTCTTTCTTCTTCTTTTTTTATTTTTTAATAGATTGCAAAATGAAAATGAATTATTTACAAACATAACTGAATATAGCAATAAAAACTGTCCAAAATAAAAATGAAGAAAGAATTTACAGATCAGTCATAATAGTTCACTGTGTCAAAACCAAGAAATTTATATTCACATAATTAGAATTCCCAAAGTAGAAAGGAATAAGCAATAACTA
>NW_004524901.1:287685-295152 GCF_000260255.1 Octodon degus
CAACGAGGCACTGCATGGTCACTGTTGTCCTCTAGGCTCTGTGTGGCTCTATAATCAGGCTACCAGTAGTCACACTTGTCCAGAAAGATGGATAAAGAAAAAGTAGGGAAGGGAAAATTACTTGATGTAGTTGATGAAGAATGTGCAAAATCAAATGTTAAGTATTTTGAGCTAGTTCTATAATTTGTTCAAGCTGATAAGAAAATATTAACCCACATCGTTTGCCTGGAATTGAACATAATGTGCTTAGGGCAAGTGGAAATGAATAGCACACTCGTGTACACATGCAAAAAAGGCAGGTGAAACTTCATAATAGCAAGGTATCTGTGACTACTGAACAGGCAACATTTTCTGTTTCTTTTTTTTTATTTTTCATGGAGAGAAATGATCAATAAGACAGGGATTGATCCCCAGAATACTGTGCTTGCCCCGCCCCCCAGGGCACGCTGAGACTGCGATTGAGACTGGGAATGGAGGCGCATGTCTGTAATCACGGCGCTTGGGTGGCAGAACCCAGGAGAATCACTAAGAATCTAATGTACCCTGTAGACCCTATCCTAAATACATTTTTTTTTAAATTTTGTGTGTGTGTGTGTGTGTGTGTGTGTGTGTGTGTGTGTGTGACCAGCTCAGCCCACCAGGGGGCAGCGCTGGCTGGCATGTGGTGCTGGGGGATTGAACCGCGGTGCCTGTGCTTTTTAGTTTGTTCTAAGTAGGCGCTTTAGACCACTGAGCCATCTCACCAGCCCCCCTAAATACATTTAAAAAAGAGAAATAATCAATAAGAATCTTCATTATTATGAACCCATAACATATTCAGTGTTTTATCTATTGAAATTAGTATTACTTTTCAAATTTTATTTTTGAAAATCTCTAACATATGTATTGTTGTATGTTACCCTGTTTCGGTCTTTGTTTCTGAGTTCTGTTCTTGCCTGTTTTTCCTCTTCCGGCGGCGTTTCTACATCGCTGAGCAGTGCCCTGTCCGAGGCCTCGCCTGCAGGCTCAGGGCTCTCCTTCCCTTTCTGCTTCTGCTTCTCTAGCGCTGACTTCTCCGCTCTGCAATTGCCCCCTGCCTCCTCCCTTGCCTGAAAGTCACCCCACTGCGCACGCCCTGGAAAGGGTTCCTAGTTGTTCTCCAGCTGCAAGCCTGGGCTCTGTTCTGATGACAGGAAAGGCCACAGGTCAAGCCGTAAATATTTAACAAGCCCGTAACTTTTACGGTTATAATCTCCCTTTCCTGGTTCCTTGGACAAGCACAGATTTAAATGAATTTTTAAAAAATCTAATTGAATTTCAGTGGGAAAACAAACTTGTCAGTTACTCTTTCTGCTCTCAAAAAATATTTATTTCAATATGCCAGATTTGTATCTTTTCCAGTTGTAGAAATACAATTGTTAGTGGAATAAAATGTGCTTTTATGATAATTCGATTATGTGAAGGAAAATGTTTGATACACACGAGAGTCACAAAGAAATATTTTTTGTTCAATGTTTCTGAGCAAAAAATAATGCATAACTAACTTTCTCTAACTTTGGACTCAGTACAGAGATGATCTCAGATATCTGCTTGCCTTAATGTATTCCTGGAATGAGCCCCTGAAGCTCCTTGCTAATGAATCCCATCATTTCCCAGAATTCAGTCCTTATTTCAAATATGAAGTTGAGCGAATTGCAGGCCACAACCAATATCTTCAGGGACTCATGACGCAGTTCTCCAGTGAGGTGAGCACCTTGAGATACTTCTTGCTGTTTGAATAAAGATGTCCCCTCTGTGGTGGGAAATGCTTGGAAATCTCTCACTTCATAAAGACAGCATATGAACACTTCAGCTTCACTTCCGTCTCCCAGTCTGCTATTAAACAAAGCAGGAGCCTTGGGTGTTCATAGGGGAGGTTTCAAGGTCTGTGCATCTTAGTATTTCTTCAGTTCAGAGGTGCTGCCTTCTGGTATCATCCACTAAGTTACCCAGGATGTGCTTCCTGCTGTGGTGGGTTCTTCAATATTTTCTAAGTAAGCAAAATTAGTGGAGAATCTGTAAGACAAATGGTTCCTTCAGTTATCCCAGGATGCCTGTATCAGTATTCTAGCCCAGTTCTTCCCCTCTTGCTCTTGTGCCTAAGGAGATTAGGAAGGGAGTGAGACAAAAACCTAAATTAGCCTGGATTATACCCGACCTTGGCCACTACACAGAAGATCCTGAGGCCAGAGCATACTCTCTGTCCCAGAAGCATATTCTCATATCTAAGCTGAATTAGTATTAGAATATATATATCTCCATTCATATATGAAAATTCTAATGTTGGAATGTTACTAAGGGATTTCTGAATTTCCTAGAAGTTATATACCATCCTAAGAATAATACATGATTATGGCCAGGGATTGTGGTGCATGCCAGTAAGCTGAGCACTTGGGAGGGTGAGACAGGAGGACTGCTGTGAGTTCAAGTCCAACCTGGTCTACAAAGTGAGTTCCAGCTACGCTTGACCTGTAGAGTGAAACTCTACCTCAAAAACCACAAAAAAGTAAAAAGAAAGGAAAAATCAATAATATATAATTGCAAAATAAATGCAGGAAATCTTTCTTTCTTTCTTTCTTTCTTTCTTTCTTTCTTTCTTTCTTTCTTTCCTTCTTTCTCTTTTTTGTGGAACTGGGGATGGAACTCAGGCCCTTGATCTTGCCAAGCAAACACTTATTCTACTGAGTTATCTCCCTGGCCCCCCTATTTCTTTTCCTTCTTTTGTTGTGGTACCAGGAATTGAACTCAGGACCTCGCACATGCCAGGCAAGCGCTTATTCTACTGAGCTAACTCCCTGGCCCCAGGAATTTTCTATGGTGTATGTTTCCTAGGAGCATGTTGGCTGTTGTAATTTTTCCATTTCATGAGAAAGAAACGAGTATGAATTTTCCTAGTAGGATTAATAAGTATTTGCCTTTTGTCATAGTTAGATCATGAAATCATGAGGAATGTGAGGTGTGCTCCCCGGACACAACTCGGTTCCTGCAGCCTCATGATGGTGCTGTGAGCAGGGGACCGCTCACCACCGGCTTGCCTGCTGGTTTTATGGCAACCTCAGCACTGCTAACTGCCTCAAGGTTCTTGGGGGATGATCTTAAGTGTGGCAAATGCTAAGAGCACGCTCATTCCTTAGTTTTGGAGATGGTTCTCAAGAACGGCTTGTGCAGGCAGCACCCCTCATTTTGTTAGCCTTTTAATAATATCTTGGTGCAATTCTATAGCTTTTGCCTATTAAAAATAAAAGTTGACTCTTCAGCATTGGGTAATTATTCAAAGTTATTCTTCCCAACTTTGTTTTCTCCATTGATTTTGAAAACAAGGGAAAATCTACCATCTTCATGGGGAAGGTACTAGCAAAAATGTTCAAAAGCAAAGGAGACAACAAATAAACTATTCTAGAATAATGGTGAATTAATATGTCAGGTTGTAAACATTAAGCACATAAGTTTGATTTCTTTTAGCAATGGAATAATACATGGTGAATTATAAGAGTGCTTCATGAAAGCCAGCCGTGTTCTATGACCTGAACGTGCACTACCAAACAGTTCAAGCTGGGCCGTAAAGGGCCAGCCCAGACATAACAAAATTTGCTGACGATAGCCAGGACACAAGTATAGCATGTCTTTGCATATTGTTGCTTCATGGCAGTTCTCAAGATGCAGACCTGGGGGCCCAGGAGACGGCTCAGCAGAACCAGCGCTTCCCTTGCAAGTGCAAAGGCCTGAGTCCAATCCCTGATTCCACATAAAAGAGTCTGCATCTTTGAGACTGGGCGTGGTGGGCACACATGAAATCCCAGCTCTTGGGAGGCTGTAAACAGGTGGATCACTACAAGTGCTATCTAGTAGTGAGACCCTGAACATCCTATAGACCCTTCCCTAAACTACAAAAAAAAAAACCTTAAAAAAACAAAAAAAAGATGCAGATATGATATCATGTCTAAATACCCTTAGTACAAATCTTTCTTCTCATTGAAATAAGAGAAAGTAGCTGTATATCTATCTTTATACATACATATATATATATATATTTTTTTTCTCTCTCTAACATATGTCTTCTATCATGTTCTTCTGCATTCCCATCTTTTCTGTATCATCTTGCAAATGCTCCATGTGCTCCACTCCCTTTGGGCCTAACAATTCCAGTTCACTTAAGTTGCAGCTCTCTCTCATGTTCTACTGAATACTATTTTACCTTCTGTTGTGGTGTCTCAACAGACCTAACAGGCTCATCAGATGCTCTTTTCCTCTAACTGTTTGTTCTCGCCATCTTGCTGATCGTGTCATCTTACTAGTGTGAGGTGAAATGCAGGGACAGGAGACGTAGGAGAGCTCTGGCATCACTGACGGCTGAGCTGCTGTCCTCGGCTTCCCTGTGCTGACAGGGCTCCACTTGACCCAATCTCAGGTCTGGGGTGGGCTGGGGCTTATCAGTCAGTCTGCAGATTCCCCAGGACACTACCTCAGGGACAATCTCAGTATAATCTTGTGCAGTGTAATGCTTTGGCTTCATTCTGCTGCCCACCTGTGCCTCTGCAGTCTCCAGGGTTCTTTCCACCTTCTGCAGAATCTCAGTCATCTACTGAAAAGATAGGAAAGGGTGGATAAAAAGAGAGATAGATGAAAATTGGGTGTGTGCTCTGAGTTCAGTGTGGACCACTATGGAAACAGGAAGACTTCAGAACAGGGAGTTTTCCATAGCCCCGTAGTCAGCATGTGCCATCTTCCTTACCCTGTTGGATGCAGTTTTCAGAAGTTTGTCTGCTCGAGCATCGCAGCTCTGATTGACAATTCACCTGCTGTTGTTCAGCCTCAATCTGGACTTCGTGATTTGTAGGCCAAGTCCTGTTATGAGCCCTTGCTGCAGCTCTTCAGGGTGGACAGCTTCCCTGCTGTGCTGCAGCCAGTGCCGTGCCCTATGCCTCATCTCAGCATGAAAGATATCAATCCCATAATTGTTTATGTATTTTTCTTTTATTGTAAAATATGAAAAGAGTAAAACCTTGCAAATATATGTCCCCCTTTTTTTAACTTTTTCTCATTCCAGTCATCTTTTTTCTTTAATAGCAGTTTATCTTTCACAATATCAATTGTACCTTTCATATTTTGCTTATTCTTTCTGCTTTTTGCTCTAGGGAGAAAATAAGCAAAATATGAAAAGTACAATTGACTGACTTCCTGTCCTGAGGAAAAGATTAAGGAGACCTCTGAATGTGGTTTTCTGCATTAAGCTGAAGTGAGGCATCCAGTCCACATGAGAGCACGGTGAGGGTTTAGAGACAAGACCTTCAGTAATTCCACTCCCTCTCTTCCCGTGGGCCTCACTAAGTGTCTTAGTTTCTGGGCTTTTCTAGGCATAAATATTCACAGAGACATACAAACAGGATGTCACTCTATTTCTCATGATTTTTGTAGAAATGGTATGAGAAACTGTACTGGTATCCCTTAGAGCTTCCTAGAGAAATAGATTAATGAAAGTTATTCAAGCATATAAGAATTTACAAGGTTGGCTTCCACAGGCTTCTGACATGGTCAGGAATGGAAAAGTGGCAATGACCTGTCAGCGCACTTGGGACCTGAAGGAGTCAGTGCAAAGGCTGGGGCTCCAGGTGGTGTCTCATGTGAGTCCACATCGGATCCTAGAGGGCCGTGGGTGGAAGGCTGAAGAGGCCGCACTGGTAGCCCGGAGACCATGACCATGCGGAGAATGAAAGCTGAGTTCCTCTGAACAGTGGGGTGCAAGCTTCCTCCCCTCACCTTCTGTGTACCATTCTGGCAATAGTCTTCACCAGGGTGGGTCTCCTACACCCAGCACTGTGCTGAGCCCAGTGGAGAATCTCTTACCCAAGGTGACGCCATCAACTGTTAACATCCACTTTCTTTCTTGACCACCATATGAATAACAATGAACTATCTGCAACCCGGAATAGAAAGCAAGTTTCCCTTTTTGATGCATATTTCTAACATTTTGTATCTTGACTGAAATAACAAATGTTGCCAAAATACTTGAGAAGGCATAGTAAGTCTGTGAGCGTAGTGTTGCACTGGCAGCAGAATAGAAGAGAGCTATGACAAACGCAATCCTTGTTTCTGTAGCTGACCACAAGGGCAGAGCTGCTGCTTACAGCTACCTTTTGTACTAGACACTCTGTATTCCCTCAGTGTTCAGCAAACACCTCACCTAGCTGACACTACACCTGTGTCTGCCAAAGACCATTCCTCAGTTCCATCAAGCCAGTCATTTCCAGCAAGTGAGAAACATAAAAATATCGGGGAATTCAACAAGCCTCAGCCCCCTTATTCCCTTGCCCAGCCTTAAATGAATTCTTGGAGAGAGAACT
Organism: Octodon degus; assembly: GCF_000260255.1. Taxonomy (NCBI): domain Eukaryota; kingdom Metazoa; phylum Chordata; class Mammalia; order Rodentia; family Octodontidae; genus Octodon; species Octodon degus. Next base: position 294,045 of record NW_004524901.1, read on the forward strand.
GCTGTGTGCATTTCCGTGAAGGTGGAGAAGTCATTCTGTGGCTCCAGACATGGTGATCTTGGCAGAAGCACTGCATGCTGGGAAGGCAAATCCCCATCCAGAATATGTGGCTGTGCCAGTAAGGACAAAGCATAGTCTTTTCCTTGATAGAATTGTTCTAATATCACCAGTAGTCACCGGGTTTCAGGCTGGGAACCCTCTGTGTTGTGCCACACTGGGCTCTCCCTGGTGATCTCTGCTGCTGGCCGATTGTGCACGCGTTAGTGATCATAGCCAGATCAGCCTTGGTGCGTCCCGGTTGCTTAGCCCAAGCAAACCCCAAGCCAACCTGCATGGCCACTGTGTTTGTGAGTCCATCTGGCAATGACAAGGCTGACTGAGGTTGAACACTCTCTACAGGAAGGGTCATCTTATCCCCATGATTACTGAAATCCTCCTCTGCTGAGGTCACCTTTTGGTAAGCATGTACAGGGTAGACATATATCTTTCCTTTGTTTGTCCATGATGAAGCGCAATCCACATACCTCCTGTACAAATACCTTTATTACCAATTTTCTTGTCGTGCATCTTCCAGTAACTTGACTAACTCAATAGACCGCTGGGCAGAGTTCATGAATCGTTCACACTCTCTCGTGGCTGTTTCTCCCTTCAGGCAACTGGAACTACCAGGTGCAGGGTCTGAAACTTTGTGCAGTTGGATATTACCCATGACATACGTAGTGCCACAGCTGGAACGCCATCACTAACTGATTCCATTCATGTTGATCTACTGCCAGTCCCTAAGACTCATCTGTCTTCTGCATAGGACAAGGGGAGAATTAAATGAAGATGTAGTTCACCCCTGCATCCTTTAGGCCTTCGTGGTTCCAGTATTCTTAACAGTTCCTCCAAGAATATGATATAATATTTGGCTTATTATTTTTCCTGGTAAATACAACTTACTAATTGCTGAATTTATTTCTGTATCTATCTTGCTTCAATAGTTTAACTTTTTAGACAACAGCTATGTGAAAGTAATTTTAGACCACATGTTAAATGTCTCTCATATGAAATTCTGTAAATGAATATTTTTCCTAAAGTCTAGTTTACTTTTTATTTTATTTGAAAG
>NW_004524901.1:295252-298079 GCF_000260255.1 Octodon degus
GCTGGGATTACAGGCACACTACCTGGCCCATGAGTGGCTCCGCATGCCCCAGAGATGGGGACAGCAGGAAATGTGGGCTCAGAGATCGAACCCTGGTTCCTGAACTCTCCAAAGCAGGTGCTTAGTCCTCCGAGTTATCTCGCTAGTCTTTATGGTATAGATTCTTAAAACAAGAATGGGAAATTAAAAATCATTGTTATACCACATGATTTTATTGTCAAAGTTGTTGCTCAGATGAGCAGATATAGGTATGCAAGATTGAACGAATAACTGAACACTGATGACTGTTTTCAAAAAACCGTGTTTTTCCTGCCATGTTTGCTATTTTATTCTTTTTAATTTATATTGGAGAGAGTATAATATTAATTGATTAGGCATTAGAAACTGTACACATTTTGAAGAATAAGTTGAGAGGTATTCGACCGTGGTTTTGCATTTCACATTGCTGTCTTTGATGTAGCTGCCCAGATTACAGAGATGTTGGCACATACAGTCAAAGTGAAAATAGTAAACACTAACTGCTGTTTTCAAAGGACTTATGAAATTAGTAGCACAATCGTCTCAGCAAGCCTGTATATGTAGTACGTGATAATCCCTCCTTTCTTTTATTTCTATTTTTTCCCTCGTCTTTGTTCTCCATTCCTTATGTTCAGTTTCTTTCCATTTTACCATATCTATTACATCTTTCAGATGTTATTCATTCTTTCAGCTTCTTATACTGTGGATACATACAATATTTACATATGTGGGTATGACTTATTTTATTTATGAGTATAGCATGCAGTTGCATCTATTTGTCTATAAAGGCCTCAAATTAGTCTTTCTTTATAGCTGAGTAATACTCCATTGTATAAGAATACCACATTTTTTTTATCCATTGCTCAGGTAATGGACATTTTTGGTTGTTTCCAAGATTTGGCAGTAACAAATTTTGCTGCTATGTACATGGGTACACAAATAGCTCTGTGGCATGATGTTTTCAGTTCTTTTGCAAAAATTAACCAAAAAGTGAACAACTGGCTTGCATGGGATGTCCAGTGCTCTTTTTTTTTTTTGAAAGAGCTCCACCCTGAGTTCTCTCTGAAGGAGAATATGAAAAAAAAAGAAGAGCAAAATGAAATCTCAGGCCTGACCTCACCCAGAAAAAATCCAGGAGGAACTAGCATAGAAGAAAGTGGATGTCACACACATGAAATCTCTGAAATAATAGGAGCAGAAGTAAAGAAACTACTAGAGAAGGGTGTAAGGGAAATCAATCAGAAATAAATTCCCAGATTTAAAAAAATGATAACTGTCATAAAAAGTATTACTAACCATTTCTGAAGGAGACACTAATAGAAAAACAGAGGAGAATAGAAAAATGATGCAACCTTGAATGAGCAATATAGGAAATAATAATATAGGAAAAACAGCAGTTAGTGTTTACTATTTTCACTTTGACTGTATGTGCCAACATCTCTGTAATCTGGGCAGCTACATCAAAGACAGCAATGTGAAATGCAAAAACCACGGTTGAATACCTCTCAACTTATTCTTCAAAATGTGTACAGTTTCTAATGCCTAATCAATGAATAAACTAAAATCTTAAGCACTCAGACAAAGGTCAGCTCCCTAGAATTCATATAGAACTAAAAAAACTAGGGCCCCAAAGTTTAAAGACCCAGTACAGAAATTGGCATCCGAGATGAACACACACTTCTCAGAGGATGAAATTAAAGAAGCAAATAAATATGTGAAAACATGCTCCACATAATTAGCCATCCATGAAATGCAAATTAAAACAACACTGAGATACCATTTCACTCCAGAAAGACTATCATAAACAACCAATAACAAATGTTGGAGAGGCTGTGTGGAAAAAGGAACCCTTCTCCACTTCTGATGGGAATGTAGACTGGTACAACCATTATGGAAATCAGTGTGGAGACTCCTTAAAAATACTAGGACTGGAAATCCCATTCAAACCATCTATCCTCATACTGGGAATTTTCCAAAAGGAACAGAACATCATATCATAGTGATATATATGTACCTATCTTTATAGCAGCACAATTTGTGATAGCCAAATCTTGGAAAAAACCAAGATGCCTGTCACCTGAGGAATAGATGAAAAAGATGTGGTATTTTTATACAGGGGAGTATTACTCAGCTATGAAGAATGATAAGCTAAAAGCTTTTATTTTTAAGTGGATGCCACTTGTAGATATAAGTGAAAAAACCAAGACCCACATGTGTAAATATTATATAGTCTCCTTAGTGTAAGACTGCAAAAGAAGAAAACAATTAGAAAGGTATAACACAATTAAAAGGAAAGCGAGAACTTGAGAATTAAATAACAAAGGGAGGGCAAGGAGAAAAGTTTGGAAACATGACAGAGGCAAAGCCATACATTTATATACAGAAGATAGCTAAAGCAATGATCCTGAGAATCTTCAGCAGGTTTTTGAAACTAGCAGTTAATTGGCAGGATTTTCACCCTGACAAACTGTATATGCTGATATCTGTAAACTAAGCAACTGCGCTGAAGACAGCAACGTGTAATACTAGGGTAATGTTTGGAATATGTGTCATTCTGGTCTTCTAAATACATGCTGCTTGTCATGTCATACCAATTACTGCCACACTGTTTCTCAAGTAAATATTGGTTTAAAATAAAAGGGTAATAAATGAAAACAAGAGAGAAGAAAAATAATGTCACAGGACTGTCCTGCCACAATGCTATATATGGTTAGATCTCTAAATTTCTCTGTAAAAATATGTAACTGGTTATTCCTATTTTTTAATTTTTTCAAATTTTTCAATTTTTTCTTTCATACTCTATAGGGAT
>NW_004524901.1:298431-300939 GCF_000260255.1 Octodon degus
CTTTTCTCAGACAGCAAACTGGCCAAGCAATGGCCATGACTCATCCACATGGCTGACACTGACAAAAGATCTACAAACTGCTACAGGGTTTCAGTGTAAATCCTAAGAGTATTTGACTGTCCTTGCAAGATAAAAAATTATATTTCTTGTTATATAAGTTTTGCTTTATCTTAGTCTTAACCATCCAGCACAAAAATATAAAAATGAGGTATAAAAAGTAAAGCCACATTAGTATGCTGGGCTGTAAAAGCTCAAGTCAACAACTTCTGACATTGCCAGTCCTACGGATAACCCACTACTATTATGGACTACTGGATTATATTGGAATATTTTGCTGAATTCGTGCACCTATGATATTTGAATGGCAATGGAATACCCTTCTCTGACAAAACTAAATAAAAAAGGGATACAAATGAAGGACCATTTTGCATCTGTATATATAAAATAGGATAGATATATAGCTACTTTCTCTTAATTCGATGAATAGAAAGATTTGTACTAATAGTGTTTGTGGACAGGACATCATGTATACATCTTGAAGTATGAATAACCACTAAGAAACCGTCTAATAAACCACTAAGAAATTGGTTTTCAAACTGTCTCATTGCTAGCTGTTTCTCAGTGCAGTTGTTTAAAGAAAGGTGTAAACAACATCAGGGTCTCAGTACGCAGCTTGGACTCCTAGCGATCCTTCTGGTCTCTGCCTCCCTAGTGCTGCAACTGCTAGTGTGTGACACCACACCCTGATTCCTTCATCAGCTCAGTGCTCATTTACCTCATTTATAAAAGGCATTGATGAGACTTATGCCTTTGGCTCCCAATTCAACAGAAGGACAGATGACTCTTAAAGACACTTTTTAACATGTCAGGTCCTGATTTTAGGAAAAAACTGTACAAGATCGCTTTTGCTCCAGATAGCTCACATACTTTAGTGAGCATTGCATACTTCATATTTCATCATCAGGAGAAGGAATAGGCCAAGGGAAGAAAACAAAAGACAAAGAGAAAATTTCCAATTTGATTATGGGATTGAAAGGAAAATAAAGAAAGGAATACTGCCTGAATGATAACCAGCACTCTAAGAAGGGCTTTATGTCTGAACTAACCTGCTGCTGTAGAGGAAAGTCAGGCCACCCTTTGGAGGAGTGTGATAGGAGCCACCACATAACTCCCCTGGGCCACAGCCTATTGCAATCCTGACCACAGACGTCCAACCTCACCTTCAGGCAGAGGCCTCAGAGAGCGGACTCCCCTTGCCAGCTTCTGTTACAAGACTGAATTGTCCCTGGGCACTGTCTAAATTCTCATTTTGAGCAGAATCTCACCTCCATGAGAGATATTCAGGTAATCCTGAGTACAGATGAAAGGAAACTCTCCTATTTTTGAACACTAGAAAATGTCTCTTTTTCATTCTTTTTAAACCTGGCCTTCCATGAAGCCATCAAACTTCAACAAAGGAAATTATTGGAAAGGAGGTAGCTTGGTGTTTATCACATAAGTCAGGCTGTAAATAAGATGGCTTTCTCTTTACTCATTCCTTGTAATTATACAAGAATTACCAGTTCTCCTCACAAGGAAAGATAATTATCTCTCCTGAATAGTGTAGTAGTCATGCATCCAGGAAAGATATCCAGCCTTCTTGTACAGACATTAATAAATTCTAAATTATGGGAAACTAAATGTAGAGCAGGATCTTTCCCTGTGTAAGTATACCTCAAAGAGGACAGTTTCCTTTATCTATATTCAGGACTACCTGACTCTTTTCTGTGGAGGTCAGATTCTCCTCAAAAGGAGACTGAAGCAGTGTGCAGGGACACCTTAGTCTTGTAACAGAAATGGAAGTCCAACTTCTGTGGTCACTTTTCTTCACTAGAGAAAACCTTCTAGGTTCCAATTTTTTTTTTTTGAACTGGGAATTGAACTCAGGCCCCTGTGCTTTCCAAGCAAGCTCTTATTTTACTGAGCCATCTCCCCAGCCCCTAAGTCCTGAATTTAAAAGAGAACTCTTGCTTGAAAAGGATAATTTAATATCAAAAGGTTTACTCAAACATGTTAAAAGACTGTGAATAAACAACCTTGGCATTTGGTAATCCAGTGGGAATTGGAGGACGTTATAGGACCTCAGATTGGACAGTGTGGCAATCGTGCCAGTCTACTAGGTGGTACCTGCCCACTATACTCCCCTTTATGCGATCCTGGAAAAAGCTGGTTAGTTTCCTTTAGTAGATTTAAAATACACATCTTTGCTTTCCTCATTTTCAGGTTTTTTTTTTTTGTTTTGTTTTATAAAATTCTCATGACAAACACTCTCAACTGACTTGGACTATGATTCCTCAAGTGTTCAAAGACACCCCTTATTTTTCCAGAGAAGTGCATATCCATAAAGTGTCCTGTTTTGAATTCTCCTTGGGGACAGCACTGAAATATCTCACTGACACACTGCTAGGTGTCTGACAGAAGCACTATCTCGCAAAGGCACGTGTGCTGTGGTGAGTTTCCTAAGAGACA
>NW_004524901.1:301399-303379 GCF_000260255.1 Octodon degus
TATATGTTTTACAAAGGGGTGGGTCTGGGGATGGTATAGTCCTCCCACTACCAGAGATATACAAATAAACATCAGGCAAAGCAAAGATTTCACTCTATATGGCCTCCTTGCAGTGTGGCCAGACTTCTTTGTGCCAAGGGAAGCCTATCTATGCTTGTCAGATGAACAAATTCTTAAATACCAGTATCCACTTCTTGACAGATGAGCTATTCAAATAAACCCTTGTTCCTCCTCCATGCTGTCTCTTGTCTCCCAGAAAAAGAAGAAATTAAGGCTGAAAAAGTTGATTTGGAAAGGCATTTCTCTGTGTTTATAGCCAGGGAATAAGTGTCTGATATACCCCTTACTGATCCTGTTCTTTCAGTCATAGTACCATTCAGTTTCAACATTTATCCCTTCCTGGATTCCAAGCATGGCCCTAGTACCACACATTGCTATCTTCAGTGAAGTTGCTTAGAGTTACAGGATTCTATGCAACATCTTGTGGCCTTGAATATCTGTATTCAACAGGTCTTAAATGATATCTCAACTGATCTATTTCTCTACAAAATAAAGAAATAAAATTAATGATTTAATCCATCCTCCAAAATCCAATGGCATTAGATATGGTCAAAGCAGCAAAAGGGGAACATGATCTCTGGTAAAAGCTTATTGGCATTGTATATTCCTCATCGTCCTACTGAAATATTTTTTATATTTTAAAGAATACACAATAGTAAAAGAAAAACAGCTCCATGATTCCATTATGACCAATTAATGCATTTATTATGAAAAGATTCTTACCCCTAACACTATCCCTATGTATATGACATATCTCAATGCCTATTTTTATATGCAGAATCCCTCCTCAAGCAACATAGAAATATGTCTGAAAGAGAGTTACTTTAATAGAGTAAATCATAGCGGTTTAAGCTCTCTTGTTTCTAGAAAATAAGGGTCGAAACTAATCTAAAGAACACAAAATTCTCTGTGCTACCACTACACTAATTTCTACTAGTAAGGTCAGCTAAATAAGCTATCGGTCCTATACTCCAGAAATTTTGGTTTCAACCCTTCCCATACTAATTAACATCACACTAACAACAATCATCTACACCACACTAATCATAGGAACATTAATCATTTTAATTAGCTCCCACTGAATATTAATATGAGTTGGCCTAGAGAAAGTATATTAAGGATCATTTTTATCTTAATAAACAAAACCAACCCTCAATCAACAGAATCAACAGAATCCACCGCAAAATCTTTCCTTATGCAAGCAACTGCATCAATAATCCTACTCCTATCAGTTATCCTCACAATAATATGTTCAGGCCAATGATCAATCCTTTACACCAATAATCAAATCATTTCACTAATCCTAACCACATCATTAGTCATAAAACCAGGATTAGCCCCATTCCACTTCTGAGTAACAGAAGTTATACAAGGAGCATCACTATTAGCAGGAATAATTCTACTCACGTGACAAAAAATCACACAGCTTTCTATTGTACTCCAAAGCTTCACAACAATTAACCAACCTTTAATCTTTACCTCAGTAATTTTATCCACATTGCTAGGAGGTTGAGGAGGTCTAAACCAAACACAATTATGAAAGATTTTAGCATACGCATCAATAGCTCATATGGAATGAATGCTAGTAGCATTATACTATAATCCATTAATTTCTCTATCAAACCTAATAACTTATATTATTTTAACCACTTCAATGTTCTCCACCTTATATGTTAACTCAGTAAAAATATTCTGAAAGAGTCCAGTAGTCCATAATAGTATTGGGTCTTCTCCTTCACTGGCAATGTCAGAAATTGTTGACCTGAGTCCCCTACAGCTCAATATAACAGCATGGCTTTACTTATTATACTTCGTTTTAGACTTTTCTACTGGATGGTTAAGACCAAGATAAAGCAAGACCTATGCAACAAGAGTTGTAGCTTTTGGGTCTGATAAGGTCAGTGAACTCCCCTCAGGATT
>NW_004524901.1:310971-312107 GCF_000260255.1 Octodon degus
TTTTCCAAAATCTTCTATCAAATTTAAAAAAATTCTATGGCTGTTTTCTATTGATAGTCTAAGATGATTTCAGGACCGAAAAGTTACTTGTACCTCCATTCTAGGCAGTAGAGAAACATGGACTAAGCACCTCCCACCATCAAGGAGGTTTGTCCAACTTGTGATTAGGAGTTGGCCACTGAAGCAGAGTCCTACTCCTTAACAGGTGTGTGGACTTTGCAAGTGGCCACACACTTAGGATCATACTTATTCTGAAATGTGTGTGAGACAAGTCATATGCTCTTTTGCTTATTGCAAAAATGAACAGGATTAGCTCATGCAAGTGGTCTGAGGTGCATCCTCTGCCCAGGAAGCATTTGAAAACTCCTCAGAAGCCCACAGAGCTGTCCCCTTGGGATGCAATATTTATGCCCGTGTGCTCCTCCTTGCAGGGCTACCTATAAACAAATCAGTGAAAGATAAAATATAATTCCCTCTAGATTGCATGAAAATTCAGAGATTAGACTATAATACTCTTTGCAGTAGACAAAGCACTTCCTGGAGAAAAATAATAACCTTTTCATGAAAACAAGTCTAAGAAAACATACATCTTTTATTGACTTTGTCACTCACAGTTCCATGTATTGCTCCAATTATTACATTAGTGTTTTTTTTTTAAATACCTTTATTGAGAAATAAAAGGCAAGGAGACAGTTTCAAAACCAATTAGTAGGACAGTTTCAATAATTAATGTATTGCATATTGCTGTCTTAGTGGTAATTCATTATACAAGATGCAGACATGATATCCTCCCCACAAACACTGTTAGAACAAATCTTTCCATTCATTGAATTAAGAGAAAGTAGCTGTATATCTACCGTAACTATTTTGAATATACAGATACAACATGGTTCTTCATTTGTAGCCCCTTTTTTGTTTAGTTTTGTCAGAGAAGGGTATTGCATTGTCATTTAAATATTGTAGGTGCATGAATTCAGCAAAATATTCCAATATAATCCAGTAGTTCATAATAGTAGTGGGTTATCCATAGGACTGGCAATGTCAGAAGTTGCTGACTTCAGCCTTTTACAGCGCAGCATATTAATATGGCTTTATTTTTTATACTTTGTTTTTATACTTTTCTGCTAGATGGTTAA
>NW_004524901.1:313647-317097 GCF_000260255.1 Octodon degus
AGGCCTATTCTGCCCCATTGGGTCTTCTTCCTATGCTGGTTCAGCAACACCCACCAAACACTCAATTTCCCTAGGGCTATGTACAGTGCAAACACCAACCACCGGCACTTAAGGTTATTAAAGATTTAAAGCAGGCTGTCATGGCCTATTATATGCAACCAACCTATCTGATTGATTTAATACAAGGATTAGCAGATAAACATAGGTTAATTCCTCAAGATAGGGAAGTTTTATGCCATAAATTTTGGAGCCAAGCCAATATTTTCAGTTTAAGACTTGGTAAAAGTATAAAGGAGATACTCAAGAGAGGGCTAACAGGGACAGAATCCCCTGGTTAATGTTTCATCCGATCAGCTCACTGGGTCAGGGCCTGGCTTCCTATCCACACCCAATTACAATATGATGATGCAGCTATTGTGCAAACTCCTATTTGTTGCTTGAGGTCATGGAAAAAAAGTGGAAAGGCCAGGGAGGGTGCAGAACTCATTTGCTAAGTTCCTCCAATCTAATAAGGAGAAATATGTAGATTTTGTTTTCCAATTAAGGGAGGCTATACACAAAACAGTGAGAGCACCAGAATTGAGGGATTTATTGTTACTTTATCTTTTGAGAATGCAAATACCAAATGTCAAAGGTTCTGCATCCCATAAAGGTACAGAGCGCAGCACTAGAAGAATGTAATAAGGCCTGTGCTGATACTGGCTCAGAGCCACTAGAGACTAATTTATTGGCTGCTTCCCTACATTGTTCTTTTAAACAAAAACATACCAAATGTTTTAACTATAAAAAGGGTCATATAAAAAAAAGATTACAAGAAACAGGCAAAGATAAAAAGAAAAAAAGAGATAAAAATAGCAAAACTGCACCTAGAATTTTTCTGAGATGTAGAAAAGGTAAACATTGAGCTAATAAATGCTGCTCCAAACTTGGTAAGAATGACCAACCCTTACAATCTCAAGGAAACAAGAACGGGCCTACCATCCAGGAACCTGGAGATTAATAATACAAAATGCCTGCAGTTCCCCCCGACTAGCCCAAATGTCAACCAAGCATAGGGTCCCAGATCTTTTCCATGCAACCGCCAGAAGCAGAAGTATATTTTTAGATCTGATGGTTTCAAAAACATAGCTTTCAAGACAAGCTTGTAGCATTTACAAAATAAGTTTTCTGCCCTGTTGCAAAAGTTACTGTACGTCTGATTGTAAAAAAGAGTAGTATTTTTATCAAAGGTATACTTGTACATTTGGTAATTATTAATAATAAATATAAAGAAAAAAATTCAAATTAAAACTCAGCAGCTAATTAAAAATAAAAGCCAGCTTCTCTTCTTTATGCATATTAAAATTCATACTACATTGACTCTCCCTATTGTCAGCAAAAAGAATCAGATAGATCATTTCCTTATAGGAAATGTTCAAGCTGCCTTCTAAAAGTTTTGTAAAACTTTTCATAAATCCCTTATAATTCCCAAGGTCAAATTTTTTGTTGAATATACAAAGCCCTCCTCATTCCCCCCCCCAAAAATGTTAGATTGTGTTAAAAATGGGAGTCTCAAAAGCCTAAATATTTGTAGATATAAATAAAAATTTTTGTTGTATTTTTAGTTCTTATATACTTGTTACTTTCCAAGACCACCATAAAAGACTTAATATAGAGTACTGTTTCAAAATGAAGTCCTTAGCAAGACAAAAATTAAAAGTAAATCAAAGATACAACAGATGTTTAAACCTTCCTGCTTTGCAGGATTAAAAAGTTCTTTTAAATTATAAACAGTTGGTTCCAAGTGGTGGGGAGCTGCCCCGGAGAGCACAAACTGAGATCAGGCAGGGTCCAGCTCTCCCATCTGCTCCCATCAGAGGCTGACCCAGCTCGATATCTGCAAGACAGCTTCAGCCACAGAGGCCTGTGTTCGTGGTGCCAAGTAGGTGGGTCAGGACTGTGATGTGCTGTGGCTTTAGCACTGGCTGTACACGTGGCTGACTTCACAAGTTCTTAAGGCTCTAGATAGTACCTATGTTTAAAATCCAGATAAAAACAGAACATCCAATAGTCAGAGCCAGAGCGACAGCTGACACACATCGGCTGCATGCAGAGGCCATGGCTACAGAGCCATACCACCCTGAGGAAATCCTTTGTAGATACTAATACCATTAAGCTGCTGCTAGCAGCTTGCCCAGCACAGCTAGGAAATAAAATCAACCAAAGACAGCCGCAGTGGTAAGTGGTCTGCAGATTTTGTTTGGTGTAATCAATGCTGTTTATACAGGAAATAATGTTATAATTCTCTCCAACCAAACTGTTGTTTAAACCACCCGATTCTTATATTACTCAACTGGTCATTTTAAAGGCTTTCCAAATATGCAAATATGGGTGGCTTCTGGGTAGGGCAGCTGCAAAGGTGAAAGGCATTGTCCCAGGATATTCTAAAAGATTAAACTTCTTTTAATTCCTAGTAAGTTTGGTGGCTTATTTTGTTGTCCTGAATTAAAAATAGCATTAAAATAGGGCTTTGATATTTTATAAACACATATAAATATTTAAAATAATGTATAAAAGCAATAGGGTTTAAACTGTCACTTGATTTTGACACCCCACTTAAATATAAAAGAACTAATAGTGGCCTCCAAAGGGGCCTAAGCTATGATAACTTTTTTTTGTGTGTAAATGGGGATTGAACTCAAGACCCTGCACTTGCCAGGCAAGCGCCTATTCTACTGAGCTATCTCCCCAGCCCAGATAGTTTCTTCTATTTGTCGACTTTTGCAACAAAGATATATTGTGCCCCACTGTTCAGATCAACCATTCATGATTTTCAGATTTTATTTGATAGTAATCAATTGACTTCACCTAGATTTTGGGCTAATTTCTCTGGTGTTATTGACTATAATCCTTCAGATGAGTTAAATTTGATTTTTTTTCACAAATACGTCATATTACGTTAAATGATAAAATATATAGCTTTCTCTTCCAAAATATAAAATACAGGTTTCTCACCATATGGTCAAACTTCTATTAAAGCAAAAGTGGAGTCAATCCTGCCAACTTCACTTGTCAATACATACTATTAAATTTTTAAACTTTTACAACAAGAAAAAGACAAACCAAGTAAGAAATAAAAAGACTAAGAAGGGTCCTTTGGAGAGATCTCCATACCAGATAATAAAAGGGACTCAGTCCACTACTAATCTGGGGCAGAGGATGTGCGTGAGTCATTCCAGAGAATGTCAACCAACCTGTTTGGGCACCAGCGTGTGCACCATCAGGCTATCCCATAAAGCCAGACATAAAGTGCACACAGTGATGAGGCTAGATCCAGCCGGTGCCTATTCAAGATACTAACCAAATCAAAATCTAAGGCCTAAATAGGTGATAAAGTATACAAAAATAATTGAACCAAATTGTGTCAGTATTAAGACAAAAAATATAAAAATACTAAATATACATATTAAT
>NW_004524901.1:317197-319038 GCF_000260255.1 Octodon degus
AACCCCGGACCCTTGTGCCTGCTTGCAGGTGATTTAATCTGCTGAGCTATTTGGTTGGCCCTTTGTTTTTCCATTCTCTAAAATTAAGAAAGTACTGAAAGAAAAAAAGAACACAGTGTATTCAAAGCACCTAGAGTACTTCTCTTGTGCACTTCTGTTGTGTCTTTATAGGATAAATATGTGGGATATTGCTACAAAACCAAATAGGTAGCTCCAAATTCAGCTATTTTCTTTCAAAGCAAAAGATATTTTACCAAGAAATTTTTTTGAAGGCATCATTCTCAACATTGTGTCACATTCCATTGCATGTCATAGTCTGCGACATAATCCCTTGGCATGAAGTAAGCTGGAAGGGAACCTTGGACTGACTGAAGAGGTTGCTCATCTCCCAATCACCGTGAACACTGAAAACACTCTGCAAATACTTCAAGGCCCCTGCTTAGATGCCCCTTCCCTAAAATGTCATTTGGACAAATACCTCTGTGGGGGACATGGTGCATGCTTGAATTGGGGTCACTCAGCAGCTGAGGAGCTCACAGCAGTACTGCTCCAACTCGCTGGCGCCTTTCTTCCTGTAGGGCTCTGCAATCTTCTGCCCTCTGTCTATATAAATTCATTTCTCTTCTCTAATACAGCAAACTGCAGTCAGGCAGACAGTGAGCTTGCTACACCTTTCATTCTATTTCTTTTTAATAATTTTATTGAGAAACAAATAGCAATGAGACAGTTTCAAAACTGATTAGTAAGACAGTTTCAATAATTAATATACTGCATATTGTTGTCCTCTTAGTGGTTGTTCATAGTACAAAATACAGACACAATATCCTGTGTACAAATGCTATTAGTACAAATCTTTCTATTCATTCAATTAAGAGAAAGTAGCTGTATATCTATCCTATTTTGTATATACAGATACAAAATGGTCCTTCATTTGTATCCCTTTTTTATTTAGTTTTGTCAGAGATGGGTATTTCATTGCCATTTAAATATTGTAGGGACATGAATTCAGCAAAATATTCCAATATAGTCCAGTAGTCCATAATAATAGAGGGTTATCCATAGGACAGGAAATGTCAGAAATTGTTGACTTGAGTTTTTACAGCTCAATGTATTAATATGACTTTACTTTTTATACCTCGTTTTTACACTTTTCTGCTGGATGGTTGAGACCAAGATGAAGCAAGACCTATATAAAGAGAAATGTAACCTCTACATCTGACAAGTTGAGTCACGGCCATTGCTTGGCCAATTTGTTCTCTGTGAAAGCCCAAGAGAATGTTTTCTCTCCATGTGACTCTCCTTAGGCACACTCTACATCATCGATCACTTTGCTCTGCGGCCCCATAATCTCTTTGATCAGAAAATTTGGGACACAACTTAGTTACAGGATGTTACTGCACAGGTTCTCCTATGTCCTGAGTCCTCACTGACCAACATGTGTAAATATCATATAGTCTCCCTAGTGTAAGAACTCAAAAGAAGAAATAAAAATATAAAGGAATAACACAGTTCAAAGGAAAGTGAGAACTTAAGGATTAGACAATGAAGAGAGGGCATGGAGAACAGCTAGGAAACATGACAGGGGCAACTTCATACATTTATAAGCAGTTAATTGGTAGGATTGTCACCCTGAATAACTATATATGCTGATACCTGTGAACTAAACAATTGCACTGAAGATAGCAATATATATATATATTTCTAGGGTCATTCTTTGAATGCCCGTCATTCTTGTCTTCTAAATAAGTACTGCTTGTCGTGTCATACCAATTACTGCCATATGGTCTCTCAAGTGAATATTTGTTTTATTTTATTTTTTAATTTTTTTATAACTTTATTTA
>NW_004524901.1:319138-320359 GCF_000260255.1 Octodon degus
CAGAAATGGGAATTGAACTCACGCCCTTGCACTTGCCAGAGAAGCACTTATTCCACTGAGCCATCTCCCTGGTGCCCAAGATCTCTGATAATTGACAAACACAAAATCTGATTAGTCTGCTTATAATTATCAATTTCTAAAAATTGTAACAGAGTTACTATAATTTAATTTGGCCAAAGATGTATCTGAGAGCACTCTTGATTTTATAAGTTGTTTGTGTGTCTGTGTATTTATATGTTTGTGTATCTTTCAATGAATAGCTGGTCCTCTTTTTTCTTTTTAGATGATTTGTTTTAAATACAATTTGAAATATATACTTGAAAACATACTTTTTACTAAATTACCAGATAGCCGGTGATATTAAAATTACTTTAGGGGCCTGGGAGATAGCTCAGTTGAATAGGTGCTTGCCTAGGAAGTGCAAGGGCATGAGTTCAATCCCCGGTTCCGCCAAAAAAAAATAATAATAATAATTTATACAGAATACATCATAAGATTTAAGCTAATTAAGCAAAAATTCCATAGAATAAAAACAAAATGAGAAGACTCCAATTGATAAATAAGAGGTGTGGCCAGCTTTTTTATTCATTATTGAGAAGCTCCCAAAAATCTCAATAGTCTCTTAGGAGGCACCCTCATTAAGCAGGTCATTGGTTAAAAGATAAAGTTTTTCAAAAAATGTTACACAAAGGTTTTTTTTTCTGTTTTTTTTTTTTTTTTTTTTTTTTTTTTTGACAGAACTGGGGATTGAAATCAAGCCCTTACCCTTGCCAGGAAGCACTTATTCCACTGAGCCATCTCCACAGCCCCAGGTTTTCTCTTTAAAGATGGTTTTCATACAAAACTAAATTTAAAAACAAAGGTTTTCATGTGTGTATGGCAATTCGCTTTTGTTAATCTCATGGTGCATTGAGTGTATTTTTGACTCCAGGTATACACGTCTTTCAAAAAATAAAACAAAGATTGCTTATTGGGATGAGACTTTTTCTTTTCGTTTTTTAAAAACTCATTTTAATGAGAAAAAAGATAAAACAGCAATGAAACTTTCAAAACAGGCTAGTAGAGCAGTTACAATAACTGATACATTGCAAATTGTTTCCTTCATAGTAAGCTATTTAGAGGACAAGATGCAGACATGCTATTTTGTCTAAAGAATATTAATACAAGCCTTTCTTCTCAATGAACTAAGAGAAAGTAGCTGTATATCTACTATGTTGTATA
>NW_004524901.1:320459-330584 GCF_000260255.1 Octodon degus
TGTATATGATTAGATTTCTAAGTTTCTGTGTAAAAATATGTAATTGTTTATTCGTATTTTTTGAAATATTATTTTTAATTTCTTTTCTCTTTTTCTTCTTATTCTGTAGAGACTTAAAGTTTAAAGTATCAAAATACTTGATAGAAAATACCTGTTCCTTGTTATGTCTAAGATGTTTGATATTCAGATAGTCAGGTTAAGTTTAACTGCCTATCTTGTAGGGTAATAATAAGCTTCTCTTCTGGAGGGTTAAGAACTTAAGTTTGCAGACCAAAAATTAGAGAAAAAGAAGGACTACAAGGCCAGCCAATACTTCGGCCCTACACCTTTCTTTCTGCATTGAGGTCTGTCTCTCACTTTCTCTATCTTTTATAACATTTTGGTTTAATATTGGCAGATGTTTCTTTTCTTTTGTTATACCAGGGATCTAACTCAGCACCTTGCACTTGGCAAGCAAGCTCCTATTACATTGAGCTGTATTCTCAGCCCCAGATTTTTCTACATTATATTTTACATACACTTTCATAAAACAAACTGTTATAAAGCTGTTACCTATTAATGAAAGTTAAATCTAATAAATGTTTACCTAATGTGGTTATTATTATCAACATTTCTTAGGTACTCCCTTTTAAATAAGTGTTTTACAGTACAAATATTTTTATTTCAATGATATACTATTCCAGTTTAAGGGTACACTGCATGAATAGTACATTTAGTAGCTTATTTGGTCTTTACTTACCAGATGGCAGTAACAACTCCAACTCAATTTTAATACAAAATAAACTCCAAATGTTCCAGAAGTACATTACAAAAGCAAAATCACCTGCTAAGCGTCCATTGAATAGCAGCGCTTCGGAATCGCTGTAAGCAACGCTACGCTATGTTCCGTTACATTTGCACCGAACGTGTTCTACAAAAATGTTTTCTTTCTGTGATATTCTTTCACAACTTTTTCCCTGAAGTAGGACATGAAGAGTTACCTACATCCCTTTAGAGTTGGTCATGAAATACTCCAGACAAGAGATTCATTCTTTTGTTTATTTTTTAAAGACAATACAAATTACACTTAAAACAAAAAATACCTATGATACAGAGTTTCACTTAACAAAGTAATATGAATTTCACAGTATTTGCTGTAATACATAGTGATGTCTTCCAACCAGTTATTCATATTACCAGATATATTCATGTAAAATTGAATGAAGAAACAAAAGAAGAAATAAATGTGTGAAGAATTAAGAAGAGAAAAAGTACAAGCAATTGATAAAAGGAGACAGAACACTTAAAGCATGAATTGCTTCCTTCAATAGACCAGCAGACATTCTCAGCGCGGTACATCCTGCTGGCATGCAGAAATGTATTTCCCCTACTGCCTCTCCTGTTCTCTGCTCTTCATCTCAGCTATCCCCTCCTGCCTAAGAGAAAGCACCGAAAACCTCATACACAGGTAGATGATAGATAGATAGATGATAGATAGATAGATAGATAGATAGATAGATAGATAGATAGACGATAGTCATGTTTAAAGCAGCACAATGTCATAGCTAAATCCTGGAAACAACTTAGATGCCCATCAACTGAAGAATAGATAAAGAAGATGTGGTATTTTTTAAACAATAGAGTGTTACTCAGCTATAAAACAGCATAAATTTGAGTCTTTTGTCAGTAAATGGATGTAACTAGACAACATACACTTGAGTGAAATAAATCAGACCCGCATTTGAAAAGATTGTATTGTCTCTTTAGTGTAAGAACCTGAAAGAGAAAAATGGAATATGAAGGGCACAGTATATACTGGAAAAGGGAATTACATATTCAAAAGCAAAGAGTTACAGAGATTCCTTTTTGAGACGGAGTGGAAACGAGCATGCGTGGCCTCCACCACACAGATAACAAGCAGAATGTGAAGATGGTCGTGGTTGAGCGCTCCCGCGATAGCTGCCCTGCGGGAGGCTGAGGAATCAGCCTCAGAGGCTCAGGCATGGCTTGAGCGACTTTGTTTCTTCAACCAACACAAAGGAAAAGCAAATGCCAGGGAGAAGCTCAGTGCTGCACCCATGTGGCCAGTCGTGAGCACTGCGAGAACGCAGGAGAAACAGAAGTAGAAGGAGCAATGGAACCGGAGGAAGCAGAAGAAGGTGGAGAATGGGGAGGGGAAGGATACTGTCCTCTGAATGACTGCTGCGGAGACCACAATACGCAATGTATTAATTATTGTAATTTTCTTACTAACCTGTTTTAAAACTTTCATTACTATTTTATCTTTTTTTCATTAAGATGAATTTAAAAATATATTTAGGGCAAGAAGGGTAGCAGGAAGAGAGGAGAATGGGAATAGACCTTAGCAACTTTCAAGCCATTTTACTGCATTACTCCAGACCTCGGTCTAAGCAGCCGCACTTACACAGTATTCTGGACTCTTCCTTAAACATACGCATTAAAATACACTGTTGTCTTTCTATTTCATTGTGGAATTCATATGAAATTAATTTGCTTGCTGCTAATTTTTGAATGGGGGGCTACATAAGAGTTTCAGTCATGAGCTGAGCATGATCGCGAAGGAAATATCCTTTCTGTTTTCTGTCTGTTGAATGTAAGCAAGTAATTTGGCCTGGTATTGGGAGAGAAAAGATGCCATTTTTAATTAACGATATCGTTCCACAAAATACCTGATCTTATTTAAACACAAAGGCTTTTTTGTTTGTTTGTTTTTGTTTTTGTTGTTGTTGTTTTTGTTTTCAGAAGCAGGGATTGAACGCAGGCCCTTTTGCTTGCCAGGAAAGAGCTTATTCTACTGAGTTATCTCCGAAGCCCCTGACACAAAGTTATATAATTTTCTCATTTCTCTTCCCTTCATTTTATGTTTTATGAAATAGGAGGTCTAGTATTTGTATGCAACAGTGTCCTGTATCCAAGTTAAAAAATTGCAATCCGTTTTTGATTCAGTAGCCCTATCATCAGCCTTCTTATATTCCAACTTGACAAGAAAGAGACTAGTTAACTGGCCATACTAGGCAAGCACGGTTGGCATGCATTTGTGAAGTGTAGCTAGAGCAGATTAAGATGCACACCAGGCGACAGAGGGTAGAATTCCAGCCATGCTGATTGTGGTGGCACCATCCCATAGAATAGAGTGCTTAAGGGAATAAAAGTTTAAAAGTTGATGCTTTTCAAAAGCTGTATTCTGCTTCAATGGGCGAACACTTTGCTTCTGAAGTCTCCTGTGGAGGGAGGATTCCAGGTTCTCCAGCCTTCCAACACAGAACCAACCACTGCTGCTCCACGGTGCAGTCAGCCCTTCCATCCTAGGCTTGGGCAGCTTCTGTATTCCTCTTGTAGTGAAGATCCCAGGCTCTTGGCCTGGGCAGTGAGTGACTCCTCAGGGCCTTTAGCTTAAATGTGCCCATGGGTGAGTCTCCTCTTCCTTATCCTCTAAGTTTGCTTCATGAAAAGTCTTGCAGGACTATATAGATATGTATTCATTTTTCTTATTATTTGAGTTCCAGTACAGACACTTTGCAATTATAATTTGGTATCAAAATTGCTATGCAAAAGAGAAAGATGAAGATGATTGCCTCTAATTTTACTGTTTTCTTCAGATTGCTCCATACTTTAATGTAATTAGAAACCTTTCTCCTTCTTATAATATACATAGTACTGAAACTCTGAAGTGTCAATTTCAAGTAATGTTGATCTAACAGATTAGGCCAGCTGTGCTCTCTGAGACACAAGGAAGTTAGAGGATGCGTGCACACTAATTGGAAGGCTAAATGATATGATTATGCTGATTATGCACAGAGCATCTTTAAAGAAGCGAGGGAAGAAAAATGCTGTGAAAGCAGGCATTCTAATGGTCTTCAGAATCTAAGGAACTGTGAAACTGTGACCTGTGCAGGCTTTAACCTTAGGTGCTTACGATGCTTCCACATGCGACAAAGGCATGAAGCCTATCAAAATTTACAAAAACATTGTATAAGCAGAAGCATTTCAGGGCAGATTAAAGCATCTTCATCAAACCATCGATACACAGAACTACAGCAACTCACACAATGCTCAGCCTGGATCCAGGTTACAGACACAACACCTGAGAGGAGGAAAAGGAATCCAAGTAGTGTTCAGAAAGGAAGCTGGTGCAATGACAGAAACTCACAGTGGTGATTTTCCTTTCGTCTTTTGAAAATGAGACTTTGAAAAGATGATTAGCAGACTTTTAGCCAAGGTAAAGCTCAGAGAGGTTTCAGGGTTCTAAATTAATTTTAGAATAAAATTACTTCTATGATGATTTCTCCGGCTTTGGAAGTCTTAATCTGGATGAGGAAATTTAGCACTCTGTACAATCGTCATGTTGGCTCCCTAATATTGTCATGTTGATTCGCTTTGAAGTGAAGCCTAGCTGTCTGGTGGTAAAGTTCATATGGAGGCTTTCAGAGTTGCCTCTGTTGGGTTAAAAAAAACTGCATCACTCATAGAAGGCCCTAGCTTAGCGTCACCAGCAAGCATTTGAAAGAGGCAAGAATGATGGCGTTAATGAAGTCATATTCAACTCCCTTATTTAGCCTTGGAATAAAACAGATGGATCTTGGAGAACTGCGGTAGATTTGCCACGAGCTTCGACAAGCGGCGGCCACATTGTTTGCTTCTGTACCAGCTGCAGCTTCTTTCTGAGCTCACCAACACTTCCTGTGGCACCAAGGGTCCAGCTCCCCCAGGCTGACTCGGGTAGAGCACCGCGGCTGGGGCTCCACCTGCCAGCGCACAATCAGGCCCTGGGATCCTGCGAGGGCAACGTTCCCGTGGTACTCAGCCTGCACCCTGGAGACAGGGAAACTACGCGACTAGTACTACTATGGAATTAGGAGTAATTTGTCCTTTCTTAAATGAACACACAGGGTACAGAACTGCCTTCTATGCTTGGAACCTTTTTCTGTAAAAGCAAAATCTATGGACTTATAGCAGGGGCCATTCATCATCATTCTACCACACAGCTGCGTTTCAGACATTAGAGTACAGCTCAAGGTCAAAGAAGCATGGAGCGCTTTCAGGCTGATGGAACTCACGGGCCTTAGCGTTTCCCCATCACCCAGAAGCAGCTGAATCATGCAATGACGAGATAATCTTCTGATGATGCAACTACAATGCTGTTATTTGGCAATATCTGTGGGCTAGGTAAATTTCTCCAGGGGACTGTGTGTGTGCTTTAAGAATTTATTTATTACACGGCTGAGGTACATGCCTTTGCAATCATCTTGAGGGCTGGGTACATGTACGTGCCACAACTCCTTTCTTTTGCTAATCCTATGCTCTTTCTGCCCCTCCCCTCCTGCCATTTCTCCCTCCTGCCCTAATTCTTCTATCCTAATTTCCCTTTTAGATGTTATTGGTCTCGACTCATGTTATGCCATGTGAGGCTTATATTCGTTGAGGTTGTTAGGGTCATGCACTTGGCATGTCTGTATTGTACTCATTTCCCCTTCCCTTCTTCTACACCCCTCACCCTTCTCCCTGTGGGTCTTTTTCCGAGAAATTCATCCTCTTGGCCCCCTTCTACCCACTCTTCATCATTCTTTTTGTGCTTTTGCACCTGAAAAATATAAAATACTGATTGAAATAAATCAGAAATGTAAGTTTATATATCACATGGTATCTCTCATTTGAGTGAAGCAAAGTGTGCTCTTAATTATTATCCAATATATGGTTCTATTTCTCCCAATGTTGATTCTTGAGCCCAAGCTTCCATAAATAGGTTGCAGTTAAAATTGTACAACTCCCTATCACTTTGTGGAGCAACTGAAAGAATTTTTTCTTTCTGTTTCCTTGGCTTCGTGTGTTGTTAGTCCAGAAGGGGATAAAAACAACAGTGATTCCATCAAACGGAATGTGAAAAGTCATTAAGGTCATTTTGAGATCCTCATACTTCCAAGTCAACTTGCTACATAAGAAGTCATGGTGGTCTTGGAAGTGAGTGGTGCAGACTACCAAGGAGAACGTGAGCTGTTGCTCCAGTGGAGCTCAGTGTCAGCACATTTGTAGTCTGGATCTCTTAGGGGATCTCTGAGTATCATTGTGGCTTCCTGCTAAGGTCAATAAGAAGCTACAACAACCAAATCCAGGCAGCATGAGAATTTGCCAAGCTCTTTCAGTAATGGAGATTTGGGTTATTCTTTTTGTAAAAAATAAAAAAATCCAAGTTCTATGGAAATGCTTGCTGAGAACATATACATCTTTGTGCATTTCATATTCCTATACTCTGTAACATGACAGTGATTGACATAACATCATGAGTTAGATATTATTAAATCTACATGAGGGACAGGGATGTAGCTGGCAGCACTGTGAGGCATTGAGTTTGATTCTTAGTACCAAAGAAACAATCTACATGATGAATTCAGTAATGTTACAAGCATAGTAATAATAACGTGATGGAAATGTTACTTCTCATTCTGATAAAAGAGGTAATGTGTTCCCAGCCTTATGAGGGGTAGTTGTGTAGTGAAGCTCCACTCTGGCTATGTCTCATGGGTTGTCAAGATATATGATAGGGGCAGGGGAGATAGCTTAGTGGAAGAGGCACTTCCCTGGCAAGTGCAAGGGTCTGAATTCAATCCCTGGTTCCAAAGGAAAAAAAAAAGATATGGTTGCTATGTAGTCAATAGCACTGAATAGAGGAGACACTCCCTGATTGTGAATGGAAGTGTCCAATAGCCTCACAGCTAGACTAGAATAAAAGCCCCAAAGAAGAAATCCTGTTGCTATGTTTGGAAGGGCCAGCTCCAAGATCCGCCTAGCATGGACTCCTAACTGGGACTCCCCAGAAAGTGCCTTGACTTTTGCTAAAGGACCAGCTTTGATTTTTGGTATTTCTTGTTCTGTGACACACAGCTTCTTGGGCTGGTGAGGTCAGGTACTGCCTCTTCTGCCTCTCAGACTGTCACTATGGACTCTTCTGCTTCTAAACCTAACCACAACCCTACCACCTACCTCTCCTTAATGTGTCACTAAATGTAGTGTAGCAAGGCTATATTTGACATTCTTATTTAGCTTTAAAGTAAGATGCACAAATCTTGGACTATATGTTAAATTACCATATGCTTAGAGAAACAGTTACCGTAATTGTTGCTTCTTTACCATGCTGTCTATTCTGTGTGCATGTGTGTGTGTGCATATGTGTGTGGTATGTTTAATATATGTTTTATTGAATTTGTTCCTCCTCAGGGCCCTAAAAGAATTATGACAGTAATATCACTATCATAAAAAAATCACTAAGAAAAGCTGTAGGGAAAGGCTACTTTACTTGTTTATGTTTGGTGGTACCGGGGATTGAACTCAGGACCTTGTGCTTGCCAGGCAATTGCTTATTCTACTGCGCTATCTCTCTGGCTCATGGTTGCTTTATATTTAAATGTTTGGAAGCAAATTATGACAGTGTTTTGTCATGCTCACCAAAATGGGGACACAATTCCTCTTCATTTGCAGTCTCTTTGTAATTTAATTTCCTTAGCTTTTTAACTGCTGCAATCGGACTCAGAAGAGTCTAAGAAATATTTGAAAAGATCAGCTTAAGGTGCTGATATTGCTAGAGCTGAAGAGCATCTTGTGTGCAAGTATGAATCTGCACATGAGATCTTTTTAAGACCTCTACCTCCCTTACCCTCAAATATGGGTGCTAGCATAGAAAAAGAAAGGGAAAAAATAGAGCAGGAAGCCTTTGTGGCACCCAGTTAAGATGAGGTTGCATGCCCTCAAGATCTGTACGTGAAGGCACTCCCTAGCATACTGAGAGCATCGGCTCGTTAAATTTCTCAGTGCTCTATAGTTGGGATGAGTCTAACAAACTGGGTCATAAAATGACATTTATAACATCACAAACCATCTCCTCAAAATTTGAAAATTTGGAGGATGTACAACAAAAAGGAATTAAAAATGAGGTACTGAGCTGTGAGCCGACACAAGGCAATTAACACAATTGCTTTCTAAATTGATTTTAAAAAATGGAGATTGACAACTCTGTAGTTCCTGCATCTCAGTTCACAAAAATTCAGCCCCTACCACCATCTTTTGACCCTTCTACTCCTCCATATGAGGAAAAAATATAGCCCCTATGAAAGTTTATAAACATATGATATCTCGGACTCTTATCAAGGGAGACACCTGGGAGACCCTAGGCCTATTCTGCCCCATTGGGTCTTCTTCCTATGCTGGTTCAGCAACACCCACCAAACACTCAATTTCCCTAGGGCTATGTACAGTGCAAACACCAACCACCGGCACTTAAGGTTATTAAAGATTTAAAGCAGGCTGTCATGGCCTATTATATGCAACCAACCTATCTGATTGATTTAATACAAGGATTAGCAGATAAACATAGGTTAATTCCTCAAGATAGGGAAGTTTTATGCCATAAATTTTGGAGCCAAGCCAATATTTTCAGTTTAAGACTTGGTAAAAGTATAAAGGAGATACTCAAGAGAGGGCTAACAGGGACAGAATCCCCTGGTTAATGTTTCATCCGATCAGCTCACTGGGTCAGGGCCTGGCTTCCTATCCACACCCAATTACAATATGATGATGCAGCTATTGTGCAAACTCCTATTTGTTGCTTGAGGTCATGGAAAAAAAGTGGAAAGGCCAGGGAGGGTGCAGAACTCATTTGCTAAGTTCCTCCAATCTAATAAGGAGAAATATGTAGATTTTGTTTTCCAATTAAGGGAGGCTATACACAAAACAGTGAGAGCACCAGAATTGAGGGATTTATTGTTACTTTATCTTTTGAGAATGCAAATACCAAATGTCAAAGGTTCTGCATCCCATAAAGGTACAGAGCGCAGCACTAGAAGAATGTAATAAGGCCTGTGCTGATACTGGCTCAGAGCCACTAGAGACTAATTTATTGGCTGCTTCCCTACATTGTTCTTTTAAACAAAAACATACCAAATGTTTTAACTATAAAAAGGGTCATATAAAAAAAAGATTACAAGAAACAGGCAAAGATAAAAAGAAAAAAAGAGATAAAAATAGCAAAACTGCACCTAGAATTTTTCTGAGATGTAGAAAAGGTAAACATTGAGCTAATAAATGCTGCTCCAAACTTGGTAAGAATGACCAACCCTTACAATCTCAAGGAAACAAGAACGGGCCTACCATCCAGGAACCTGGAGATTAATAATACAAAATGCCTGCAGTTCCCCCCGACTAGCCCAAATGTCAACCAAGCATAGGGTCCCAGATCTTTTCCATGCAACCGCCAGAAGCAGAAGTATATTTTTAGATCTGATGGTTTCAAAAACATAGCTTTCAAGACAAGCTTGTAGCATTTACAAAATAAGTTTTCTGCCCTGTTGCAAAAGTTACTGTACGTCTGATTGTAAAAAAGAGTAGTATTTTTATCAAAGGTATACTTGTACATTTGGTAATTATTAATAATAAATATAAAGAAAAAAATTCAAATTAAAACTCAGCAGCTAATTAAAAATAAAAGCCAGCTTCTCTTCTTTATGCATATTAAAATTCATACTACATTGACTCTCCCTATTGTCAGCAAAAAGAATCAGATAGATCATTTCCTTATAGGAAATGTTCAAGCTGCCTTCTAAAAGTTTTGTAAAACTTTTCATAAATCCCTTATAATTCCCAAGGTCAAATTTTTTGTTGAATATACAAAGCCCTCCTCATTCCCCCCCCCAAAAATGTTAGATTGTGTTAAAAATGGGAGTCTCAAAAGCCTAAATATTTGTAGATATAAATAAAAATTTTTGTTGTATTTTTAGTTCTTATATACTTGTTACTTTCCAAGACCACCATAAAAGACTTAATATAGAGTACTGTTTCAAAATGAAGTCCTTAGCAAGACAAAAATTAAAAGTAAATCAAAGATACAACAGATGTTTAAACCTTCCTGCTTTGCAGGATTAAAAAGTTCTTTTAAATTATAAACAGTTGGTTCCAAGTGGTGGGGAGCTGCCCCGGAGAGCACAAACTGAGATCAGGCAGGGTCCAGCTCTCCCATCTGCTCCCATCAGAGGCTGACCCAGCTCGATATCTGCAAGACAGCTTCAGCCACAGAGGCCTGTGTTCGTGGTGCCAAGTAGGTGGGTCAGGACTGTGATGTGCTGTGGCTTTAGCACTGGC
>NW_004524901.1:333619-341655 GCF_000260255.1 Octodon degus
TTTATTTATACTTTTGCTACGTTAGTAACATGGGACACAAGTTTGCTGAGAGACTACATCAGTAGTCATTCATGAAATGCAGATTAAAGCAACACTGAGATACCATCTCACCTCGGAAAGAATGACTATCATAAATCAACCAACAAGAAATCTTGGAGAGGCTGCAGAGGGGAAAAAGGAACCCTTCTCCATTGTTGATAGGAATGTATCAAAAAAATTTATATATAAGATAGAGATGATTGGTTAAAAATATTATGTTATGTCAAAATGAAAATCTAAGTATGTCACAAAATGTCATGAACATCTTACTACAATGCTATATATGTTTTGATTTCTAAATTTATGTACAAAATTATATAACTTTTGTCTCTTAACATTCTATCGGGACTTAAATATTGACATATTGAGGGGCAATTATAAAACAAGGTAACAAAAGCTTAAACAAAGTGCTCATTAAACGAAAAGAGGGAAATGCTATGAGAATACACGTGGAAAAACCTAGATTAATTGTACTAAAAGTTCTATTTACATTAATTTTTTTAACTCAACTGCCAGATAGATCTTCTGCTGCAGACTGTCATTGGACAAAAAAATACTAAAAAAATACTTTGGGTGCCAACTTGAGAAAACCTAGAAAAATAACAAACGTAAACACTTTGACAGAAAAATAATGCCAAATTGTTTCTTTCTATTGTGGTCATTTGTAGAAAATGTTAAAGGTGATTTTAGTTACTGGGATTTATATACATGTCTAAATTCTATTAGCTTTTACCTTTGTAGGGATAACATGAATATTCTTAAGGCGAGAACAGGATTTTGCTTCCTATATAACCGCAGTGCCCAAGTAGGGGGGTCGTGACTGTGACCGCTGTGGATCTAACACTGGCTGTGCACATGGCTGAGTTCACAAGTTCTTATGACTCAAGATAGAATCTGTCTTCCATGACACTGTTCCACCATTTGCTAGAGGCACTAAAAAAAGAAAACAAAAACAAATAAACTCTAGATATCTATAAATTTAAAAATAATAGCAGTAACAGCCACAGCTGCTACAGCTAAAAAAGCGTTGCGCCAAGTTGTACAAACTGCTCGCTTTGTGCAGCAGCGGCGCTCAGGCTCAAAAACAATTACAGGCTTTAAAGGCACACGGATTCAGAGTTAATACTAAGAGAGATGACTTAAAGCAAGCTGTCGCTATGCTAGTAGACCAAATTGTTGTTCTATAACATCAACTTTGTTTAAAAAATGATTGACATGCCTTCTCATTCTGTATAACTCTGATTCCATAAAATCAAACCCATTTCCCCTGAGAAAGTGTAAAAAAGCATTTATTATACCGTAGTAGTATTTCTTTTGATAGCCTGTCTCTTCAGCAACATACTGATAATGCTTTTGCAAACAATTGTCAGAATTGTCTGGTATAGTCTGTCACAAGGCATCTCTAATGACATGAAAAGTCTTAAATCCTTGGTGTGCTATTCCATGGGTTAGTGGGAATATAATAATTTGATTATGTTGTCTCTATACTGTTGGTACATCTTGCCTAGCCTGGCCACAAGGACAAGCCAACCAATAAACCATAAATCAACAATCTATAGTCCTTGCTCTGGTGCTTCACAAGAACTCAACATAAAACAGAAATTAGAATATGTAGTGATATGAGTAAGAAGTTTACTGTAGGGGTGGGGAGATGGCTCAGTAGAACAAGTGCTTCCTTGGCAAGTGCAAGGGCCTGAGGTCAATTGCTGGTTCCCCCCCTCCAAAAAGAAAAAGAAAAAAAAGAAGTTTACTGTGCCAAAGAAGAAAGAACAAAGAGCAAAGACTAAGAAAACTGGCTTCTTGTAATTCCAGCAAGCTGGAGTCAAGGTAGTAACAGACACTTGAGGCAGCCCCACCTCTTCTGTTCTTTGTCCATTTACCTAAAAAGTTACCAAATAGTGATGTATAAACTAGCTGGTAAATGTCAAAAGACAATATAGATAACAGTTTATTTATACCAAATTAGTTATACACATTCTTTAGCCTGTTTGTGGTCCCCAATAAATGTAAAAATATTCCCTGGCTCAGGGCTCACTTAGAGACTAAGCTCAGTGACACCCCTGTGGCTGATTTCATCCAGCTTTGCTGTCGTTCTTTTTGTGGCTTCGATCATTCTACAACACTATTTCCCAAGCACAGTACTTGAGGGGCGAAAACATTTATTTTAACGACTAATCATTAATCAGCTGGCTCCCTTTCTGTCCCTTCTGGGGCAGGTTCCCATCATTTATGTGTGTATGGGAGAGAAAGACTTACATTTGAGAAATGAAAGTCTGAAAAAACATGGGTAGGTGTTTTATACTCTAAACTTCATAGGTGTGTTACAGATGTACATTTGTAGAAACGAACTTAGCCTTGTCTCGATGCTAAGTGAAGACTACCTACATAAGTAGACAGACAGTGCAAATATCATGGGAATTTTATTACCCTGCACCCTAGAGAGAGATTTAGCACAGCCTGTACTTGACATTTTTAAAGAGTTGATCTCTAGCAGACTAAGAAGAGCTTCAAACACTCCCCACTGCCCTTTTCAAAAAATTGAAAAGCAGTGTTTCAGGTTTCTTGACTAGTGGATTAATTTTCCTAGCAAAGCTGCTTCTTGAAATACCAATTTTATTCTGTATATTTATGAACAGTTCAGAAATCTCAGTTTCTGGGGAAGGCAGTGGTGTGAGTCAGCAAGCAGTGCAGTCAGGCCCCACCCATTTTGTTATTCTGCACGTAGCAACCACCCGCTCGGGAGCAGGTCAGCTCATGGGACACATTGGGAGGACGTAAGGGCAAGTAGGGATTAAAAGGGAAGAAGGATTTGTACTCACAGTTTGGACTGGATATTCTGTCTGCATCTTGGACTACAGATAACCACTAGGAAGATAACAATGTACGGCATATTAATTATTGGAACTGTCATATTAATCAGTTTTGAAACTGTCTCATTGATATTTATTTCTCAATAAAAGAAAAGAAAGTAAAAAAAGAGATGCCGATCTTTCCTCTTGTTTTGCAAATAGAGCTTCAATGTCAAATTGTTTTACTGCTTTGGAATATATTTTTAATGATTAAAAAAATCATTTGAACCTGATATATTGAGAAGGGCTGCTAATTTTTTTTCACTGTGAACAGCTCTCTCACCTCCCAGTGGCACAACGGAATGCAGAGCAGGGTACTCATCGTGCTGTTAATTCCAACAAGAATTGTACTGTAAAGAGGGCAAAGGTCAGAATTCCCTGACATTCCATCATCTGCATTAAGAGATAATCCTAATTTCTGCTGAAGATTTAAATTGAAACTGTAAATAAATAAATAAATAAATAAATAAATAAATAAGTCTCCTGTGGCCATTAAGGCACAGCAGGATGTATTCAGTATCACTGAACTGGTGGCTCATGCCATGGGACTTTGAGTATCACTGACAAGGTTTCCAAGGAACCCTAATCCAAGCCTCATCCATCGTTACTGAACCTGAGGTGCCCAAGCAACCCATTGGACTGTACTGGTGAGGCTTGGAAACCAGTGATCACTGAAGCCTCTTCCTGGCTGTATCTATCTTTAGCTGAATTTGTTTAAGCCCCTCCAGGACTGTGTCCCTGTCATGAAAAATGTATACCACCTAGTCACATCTGTACACATGTGTCCATTTCTCACAGTGCCCTCAAACAGATAAAACAAGCTCTGGGAAGTTTTTCAGACAACACTGAGAAGTACACAGAACTCTTTGGGAGACTTTCTCAGGCCTATGGACAGGAAAAGTGTCTGAAAACATGTAAGGTTATACATATGTTCAGGCTCTGCTGTTGTTGTTGTTCTTCTTTTTATGTATGTAGTACAGAGTCTACAGGGTCTCGCTACAGAGATTGGACTTGTAATGATCCTTCTGTTCTTCAGCCTCCCAAGCACTGGGATTACAGGCATGCACAACCATGTCCAATCTATGTAAGGCTATTGTTAAATAAGCCATTGACTTCTGCTGAAAGGCAAATACCATTACAGCTGTTTTTGAATTTGGAGATTAATATCATAGTGTTAAGTTTGGACAGGTCAGCACTGGAAAAATTGCTTTCTACTGGAGCCGAAGCAGTCTGTACACTAGATCCCTACAGGCCCAACAACCCCATGGGAGATTGGAATAAGATACTTCTGTAGTGATAGATTTTTTAATGTCTAAGAAGCACAAGAAATAAGCCCTTCAATTATTAGAAATTTTCAAGTGTTCATCAGAAGAAGCATAATAACACATTTGCCTATTTAGATCATTTATAAAAGGCATTCATAAGACATACCCCTGTGGCAGCTGATTCAACAGGACAGATTACTTTTAAAGACATTATTGTTGAACAAGTGAGATCCAGAGATTAAGCAGATGCTACGAAGATTTTTTTACCCAGATAGCTCACATACTTTAGTGACTGTTGGGCATTTAATATTTATTAGGAAAAGGAGTAGGCCAAGAAAAGAAAACAAAGAGATGAAGAAAAATGTCTAATTTGGTTGTGGCCTTAAAAGGAACATAGCCTAAATGATGTTCAGCACTCTAAGAAATTCTCACTGTCTAAACTCACCTGCTACTGCAGTGGAAATCCATGCCACCTTTCAGAGGACTGTGATGAGAACCATCAAAAGTCCCCTGGGCCACATCTTGATTGCAATGGTGATCATGGAAGTTGGACTGCCCAGGGAGGAAGACACACTTGTCTTACCAGTTTGTCCTACAAGAAGGAAGTGCCCCTGGGCACTATCTAAATTCTCCTTCTGACCCTTTGTGAAAGAAACCCAGGTAATCCTGACTACAGATGAAAGAAACTGTCCTATTTTTAAACACTGGCAAATGTCTCTTCATCTTTCTTTTCTAATCTAGCCTTCCATGCAGCCAACATACTTCAGTGAAAGGAGTAATTGGAAAGGTCACTTGGCATATATTGCATCACTTAAGCTGCTATAGAGTGGCATTCCCGTTACTCATTTGTTTTCTTTATACTAGAACATCTGGTTCCTATCACTAAGAGAGATGTTAATCTTGCTTGAATACTCTAATAATCTTCCACCCAGAGCAGGTATGTAGTCCCCTCCTTTCAGAGACAGAATTGAGTCCTTATTTAACTGAAGGTAGAATCAGTAGTGAAATAAGAGCTACCCCATATTGTTCTTCACTGGAAAGAATGCACTGTAAGGACTCAGATTGGAAAGGGACTACTGTCTATATGGATTATTTAAGAGCAGAATTTCTACTTGGATATTGTGATTCTCCATGCACCACTCCAATCCTGGGCAGTCAAAGACTCAATGGAAACTGGAGGATATTAGAGAGCCTTAGCTTGGGCGATGGGGTACTGTTCTGAATCCACCCAGTGGTGCTTCACACATGCACTCCCCATTCTTCCGTGCTGGGCAATAACACAGTTTTCACTGTTAAATATAAAATATGTTCACTTTTATTTTCCTTCAGATACAGATTCCCAGTGTCTTTTTGCCTTAGAAAATTCTCATTCTCATGACCAACCCTCTCAGCCAATTTGGACTGTGGTTCTTCAAGTGTTCAGAGACACTCCTCATCTTTTAATGTGTAGGTGACATATTATTAGGTGTCTGACAGAAGAGCTCTCTAATCAAACCCCCACAGTCTTATGGACTTTCTACCTGACGAATGTTATAAAATTTTTAGGTCTAAGGCAAAACTTTCCAAAATTGAGGAAACATACTTGGGCCTCATCCTATCTAAGGGAAGGCAAAGGCTGGAGGATGAGAAAATTAAACCAATATTTTCTTTCCCACAACTCAACACTTAAAAGAGCTTAGGGGATCCTTTGAGCAGCAGGCTTTGTTTGCCACTGGTTATACTGAGATTTCACAGCTCTCTCTTAGCTTTCAAGAGAAGCCCAGAAGTCAGACACCCCTACTTTATCCTGGGAACCCGGTTCCCTAACTGCACTCCAGAAGCTTGAATAGAGGCTTCTAGGAGCTCCAGTAGGTAGCCTACTAACAAGACACCATTTTAGTTTGTAGTCTGTAAAAGAATGTCCATAGGTTGAGGAATCGTTTCTTAGGATGGAGGACTAGCTCACAGTCTGCACAATATCTGATTTGTGCATTAGAAATTCTTACAAGGGTGGATCTGGGGAGGCTGTAGGTCTCCCAGCAGCAGAGGCACCAAACTGATGTCAGGCAAAGACCTCATGTACATGACCGCACAAGGTGACAGAACTTTCCTCCAAAGGAAGCTCACTTATGGCTAACAAAGAATCGCTTAAATTCTAGGCTCTACTTGAATAAGCAGTCATTCAAATACACCCTTTTTCCTCCTTTACCCTGTCACTTTTTGACCAGAAGAAGAAAAATATTGAGACTGGAGAAGATAATTCTGAAAAGGCAATTCTCCTTACGCATAAAGCCCAGAAAGCCCTTTGGAAGGCCCCTTACTGATCCACATTTTATTCCACTTGTATGATATTTACCCCTTCCTAGGATTACAGAATGTCATACTACATTTTGAGGCCTTGAAGAACTGTATGCAATAGGCTTTCACGATGCCTCAATTGGGCTCTCTCTCTCTCTCTCTCTCTCTCTCTCTCTCTCTCTCTCTCTCTCTCTCTCCAAATGAATAATTAAATTGAATGTGGTAATCCATCCTCCAAAATCAGATGGCAGGAGCTGGAGAGGTAGCTCAGTAGAATAAGCACTTGCCTGGCAAGCTGAAGGGCCTGAGTTCCATCCGTGGCTCTGAAAAAAAAAAAAGAAAAAGAAAAAGAAAAAGCAGATGGCCTTAGACATTCTCGCACCTTCACTCTACATGGTCTCACAAAGTGCGCTTCTAAAGCTGAATGTTGTGTGTACATTCATCACTCTAGTATCTTCATGCCTGTGGGAGCTATTCGCTTTCAGGTTAGTGCCAATGTGGGTGAAATATGCTCTGCACTTTCACTGAATCCTATTTCTGTGAGAATAGTCCTCTAACACATAGAAAGAAGGGGAAGATCCCAGGATGGTGATAGCTGGGCTCAATGGGGTTTCCCGTCCTAGGGGTTTTTTTGGGGGGGCACTGGGAATGGAACTCAGGACCCTGCACGTACCAGGCAAGTGCTTATTCTATTGAGCTATCTCCCCAGCCCTCCAGTCCTAGTTTCCTAAGGAGTCTCCACACTGATTTCCATAATGGTTGCACCAGACTACACTCCCACCAGCAGTGGAGAAGGGTTCCTTTTTCTCTGCACCCTTTCCAACATTTGTTGTTGGCTGATTTCTTTATTATAGCCATTCTTTCTGGGGTGGGATGGTATCTCAGTGTTGTTTCAATTTACATTTCATGGATGGCTAGTGCTGTGGAGCATTTTTTCAAATATTCATTTGCTTCTTTAATTTCATCCTCAGAGAAATGTGTGTTCATTTCAGATGCCCATTTCTGCATTGGGTCTTCAAATCTAGGGGTCCTAATATTTTTTAGTTCTTTATGAATTCTAGAGAGAAGACCTTTGTCTGAGTGCTTATTAGTTAAGAATTTTTTTTATAAATTTATGGGTTGTTTTTTCACTGTGTTGGTAATTGTTTTGACATGCAAAAGTTTCTCAATAAGAGGAGGTCCCAGTTGTTAATTCATTCAAGTAATACCTATGCAGTTTGATTTTGGTTCATGAACTCTTTGCCCACCCTTGTGTTTTCAAGAGTTTCTCCTAATTTCCAGGAGATTTAGTGTTTCTGTTTTAATGTTTAGATCTTTAATCCATTTTGATTTTAGTTTAGTGCATAGTGATAGATGTAAAGGGCTCAAGCCAACAATTCCTGACATTGCCAGTTTTGCAGATAACCTACTACTATTATGGACTCCTGGACTATATTGGATTATTTTGCTGAATTCATGAACCAACAATATTTGCATGATAATAGAATACTCATATCTGACAAAACTAAACAAAAAAAGGGGAATATAAATGAAGGACAGTTTTGAGACCCAGTCCTAGCCCAGGTCCTGTGAGTGTGTGGAGAGCTTCCTGCTACCCTGCGCAGGC
>NW_004524901.1:360416-374459 GCF_000260255.1 Octodon degus
ACTGAAGTTCAGGTGGAGCTCTACAGATTTTGGAGTTATCCAGCTGCGTCTGGCTTAGGTCTGGCTGCTGTGCTCAGCTCCTTCCTGCTGCAGACCTGGGTAGGATTGAGTCTGGAGGTTCCTGGAACTCGCCAGAAATTCCTGGGCTAGGACTGGGTCTTGAAATATATTAATTATGTAAATGTCCTACTAGCCTGTTTTGAAACTGTCTCATTGCTATTTTTTCTCAATAAAATTAATTTTAAAAATAAATAAAACTATGTTATGATTTTAAAGCATGGGAAGAAAATAACAAAAAGAAAGGGAAATGAAGAAAAAAAAATGGGAAAGAAAAAATCAAAGCCAATAATGAACCAAAGAGAAACTTGCCATCATGAGGGAGGAAGTACTTTATATCCACAGAATTTATAGCTGAACTGTACCATCTTCTTTTTGCGGGTAGAAAAAAGAGAAAAGTGTGCTGTGTAACAGGCCTTTCCTGTATGCCTTGATTTAACTACATTATTTGAGTAGAAATTTCTTCTCCTCCTTCTCCTTCTCCATCCCTTCTCTTTCTCTTTTTTCTTTTGCTTCTCTTTCTCTGCCTCCTCTTCCTCCTTTTTTTTAGATTCCAAGTACTGTGTACATTCTAGTACCACCTACATCCATGTGGGCTGGCTGTATTTTTCTAAGTCTTCTATCAATGTTTTGCCTGATCTATGAGACCCTTATGTCACGTTCATTTTAGTTTCATGATGAGCTCTGCCTCAGCAGGTGTTTAGCTCGCTGAGCTATCTGGCCAATTCTAGTATTAGTGTTTTGATCTGATTATTTTTTCATGTTTACCTGTTTCTTTGGCATTTTGTCCTCCAGATTTAAATCTATAACCAGTACAAGGCAATAATTCCTGGCATGGGACCGACCAAATAGCTCAGCGGACTAAAGAGCCTGCAAGCAGGTGCAGGGGCCAGGGATTTGATCACCCGACCTCTCATGTCAGCCACGCCCTTGGGGCGCACTGAGATAGCGATTGAGACTGGGCGTGGTGGCTTGCCCCTGCAATCCCAGCTCTTAGGAGACTGTAAACAGGTGGATAACTACTAGTGTGATCTAGTAGTGAGACCCCGAACACTATAAACCCTTAGCTAAAATTTAAAAAAAATTAAAAAAAAAGGATTCCTGGTATCATTTGAAGGCCTTTAGATAATCAGTGGAGGATCTCTGATTGCCAATCTAATGTATGGCCCCTTTCAATAGAAAGTACCCAGAAAAGTCATCTCCCTATGTGCACTAAGACTGGTTATGGCTACATTTTCAGAGGGGTGAATGTTATGGATGGGTGAGTCAGGTGGAAATATTATAGGATATCAGGCAGAGCTGAGGCTACGGAGAGTGAGTACGGAAGAGGAGGACACATTACATGAGGTTAGAGATACATCTGTTGAAGGCCAGGCCTCAAGATGGAGATGGGCTGACCAGGCTGACAGGGCTCTGAAAAGGCTAAACAATGCACTAAAACTGGTATGGCCTTGTCCAATAAGGTCTATCTAAAAAACAGTCAGTCATGTCGCTGGGTGATGTAGACCTCCTGATGCATCTCCTCCAAAGAAAGGTCCTCGTTCTTTCCAGGTCAGTTGCCATGTGACCTGCTTCTCCACTGGAGCAACATTTCCTATAGGGCTATTTTTAATCTTATTGGTTCATTAGACTTTTGTCCCATTTATACCCACTAAATGAGCTTTCATCCATTCTATGAACTTGCTTTCGAAAACTTCCTCTAGACTGTAGGGTCTGCGACAATTCTCTGGGGCCCCACTCTGCCTCTTGACAGCTATGTCTTTCAATAACACCTTCCTGCTCTTAACTTGAAAATTCCTTAGATTTCATTCAATGTTAGAGAAAAGAAACTCTGCATATTGGATAATTTGAAGTTATACTATTTTCCTTATATCATGTGAAGATCTTATTTCAAGAGCAGGATGTGGGGAAAAGCGGCCCTTCCTCATTGCTCCCATGTAGATGGGATCTGCAACAGAGCCCAAATGTGCCTACCACCTGTCAGCTTCAGAGACACCCTGCCTGTGTTCAGGAACCCACCACCTGGGCTCACTGCAGGAGCTGGTCCAGAGGCAGCAGAGCCCCATGTGGTCTGGATGTCCAGGTTCTGCACCCTGGCTGACTGCTGTGGAGGCAAATCATCCTGCAACTCTGAGAGGTGCTGGAGATAGAGGTGAGTATTTTGTCTTAGGTGCTGTCTTCAGTGACAGGTATTCAACATTGCAAAGAATGGCAAAGATTTTTTTTTCTGAGAATCCTAGCAGATTTGCAGATATATTTCACACTGTGATCCATTTTTTTTTTTTGATTTATCATGCTTAAATGTTCAGCTTCTCTAGGCCACTTTGTTTACCACAGATAAAATATAAAATGTCCTACCTGAGGCTAGAAGATGTGCAGATGGACAATATCCAATGGAAAGAGAAGGAAAACATCTTGGAAATGTTGTTATTCCTTTAACAGAATGAATTTTCCTCTATAATACTGGTAGTGGATTAGAAATGAGGTCTTACATGATAGGTGCTCTTTTCATGGGAGTGAAATATGCATTAAAATTTGTTAATTATGAAATGGAAAGAGAAGTCACATTGCCTATTGTTTCATTAGTCAACAGTCCAAGACATTTGGGCAAATTCCAAAACCCTTCAGATGAGCCCTTGGCTCTGTGACCAACAGCTGGATGCAGCTCGTCTGTGGTTGGGATACGGATGTGGGCTAGAAGTGCAGCACCACAGTTATAGCTGTCACAGAAGAGCGGGCCCTGGTCACATGACTTTATCAGGCCAGTGCAGAAGCCCACTCTGTGCATGAGTGGGTCAAAGTGCCCGACTCAGGGTTGGATGCTTCCTGCTGCTCCCAGAGCATGGACCAGCCAATCCAACCCTCCTTTTCTACTTTGATAAGGAGGACGGAGTGGCCCTGGAACAAGTGACAGTGTGCCTGTGCACAGACATGTGGGATCCCAGGGTGACCTTGGATTTCATGGCATCTAGTTGTTACTCTGTGTTGATTTTTTTCTCTGATACCCTCTTCTGGATCTATAATCATAAATGAGGATGTGGAGATGCCTAGTCAGAGTGTTTTTGTACCTCACCTGATGTGAAAGGGAAGGTAAAATGTTCCAAATATACTCCTTTAGTATTGTAATCTCATTTACTAATTGAGAAAAAGGGGATTGGTAAGTAATAAGAAGCACAGCTCCATGAAGCAGTCTTTTTTCCTCACATTGTCATATTTTGCAGGGGACACCAGAGAGACACATCAAAATCTCTTCTGAAAAT
Organism: Octodon degus; assembly: GCF_000260255.1. Classification (NCBI taxonomy): domain Eukaryota; kingdom Metazoa; phylum Chordata; class Mammalia; order Rodentia; family Octodontidae; genus Octodon; species Octodon degus. The sequence continues at coordinate 363,734 of NW_004524901.1, forward strand.
CAATGCCTAGTAGAGAGGCAACTGGACAACTTTACAACCCTTCAGAATGGTAGTCTCCTTTGCCTTTCCTGAGAACCATTCACACTGGTCCCTCCTCACTGCATACAGCGGTGGTCTATAACTCTCCTAACTGAGAATAGACAAATTTTCCCAGGACTGTGACCCTACTCTAGTGGATCTCTGAAATACTGAGACTCCTCTTCCAAATGAAACCCTCCTTCTCTGCCACCCGATAAGTATACTAGGTACTGGTGGCCTGCCATCCACCTTTGCTTCAGTGGTTCCCTGAGGAGCTTACCACAGGTCTTCCATTACACTAACTGCTCTACAGTTCTCCCTCTATAGACACTGCCTCCTTTCTCATTGTCTTCTGTGAGGTTTTTTAAGCTCAGTTTGTGATTTACAACATTCTAAGTTGGTAGGAGAGCACATAATCTCCAGTAGGTATGGCCTACTATCTCTTTAGGAAGTACCTCATGAGGAGAGAGACCTACTTTCCTTCAACAAGCTTGAAAGAACTGTGGGAATTTGTAAGTCTTACCTTTCAATCACAGGGAGCTATCAAGTTATGGTGGGAATTCATGCAAGGATCAGCCTCAGAGCCCTGAGTCAGACAGCTTGTACATTACATCAAGACCACGTAAGAGACTGCAGCCCCTGTCTTCCTTATCACTGGCCTCTCGCTTAGTCAATGGCCTGCCTTGCAAACAACATATGCCTTCTTTTTCTCCAGAGAATTTCTTGTTCAGCAGTGTTTTTAGTATACATTTTCACTAATTTTCCTCTTTGCTTATCTCAAATGAGCTTTGATATTTATGTTCATTAGCTGTTCCATCTAATTCTTGGAGCAGGACAAGAGCCTCAAAGGAACTGTGGGGCACTTCTCTTAACACAATGACTGTTTTAAGGACATGGAGTAGTTGATTCTCCACAGAGAGGCCCCCAAACTGTGGACATATTTACTAGCAAAATAAAGTGAGAATGGAGGACAGAAACATCTACAGATGTTTGGTCCATGCAATAAAAGCACATAGATCAGCACTAAAGATTACCAGGTGTTGTGCCCATCACTCGATAAAATAGTCCAAGACAAAAATTCATCAAACTGTCATTTGCATTTATAAAAATCACATGAAAATTTTGTTATTTTCCTTAACAAACATGTGGCACTATTTCAACTGAAAAATAGATATTGAATGGTATACACAGTTTTAGTTGGTTCATGTAACCATAAAGGAAATGTGTAATTTTTATCATTTCTCCGGATGGAAGTAAAATTTTGGACAATACATATTTTTGAGGTAAAGGCTGACAAAATTTTATGTTACGCTTTGGAATTAAATTTTATCTTTTTTTACTTTATATACTAAAAGGTAATTTTGTCCATAATTAGAAAGCATGCTTACTTGCAGTTTAAAGAAGTTGATAATTCTCTCTCTCTCACTCTCTTGCTCTCTTGATCTAGATATTTGGGGAGCAAAAAGTATCCATGAGCTTTTATTAACACAGAAAGATTGAAAATAGAGCATATAACCCAAGAGTACAGCTGTGGGTGGACTTGTGCTTTACAGAGATTGAAATCAGTAAGTTTCAGGAGTCAGTATTAAAAGGCTTAGTGTATGAGGTGTCTCACACAAGGTCCCATGTGCATGCCTTCTGTGAAGTACCGGGGGCTCTGGGAGCACAGACAGCAGTCTGCAGTTTTTGGGCACCCAGTACCTGAGGGCCAGATTGAGGGCATCTGTGGAGCTGAGGGTTTGATGGGAGTTGTGGGTGTTCTGTCCCCTTCTGTGGAGGTGAGATTGCAGCAAAACTAGTAAGACTGCTGAGAGTTGCCTCAGACACCTGATGACAGAGATGCTCCCAGGTACAGTCACAGAGGCTGGGAGCTCAGCCTCTAGCAAATTTTAGTGACCTCTTTCATTTGTCCTGACATGGCAGAAAAATCTAGACAAATTTTAACTCCTGTATAAAACCTATCACTAAGGAGAAATATTCAGCTGGTATATTAGGCATCTTTCCCCTTACTTAAGGTATTTCTTTGTGAAAGCCCCAGAAGTATGTATCTGTGCATGTGTGTGCCTACCTCTACAGAATCTCACCAGGACACATTGTGTTTTCTATAGAAGGCTGTCTCATGCCATGTCATTAGGCAGTGTTTCTGTTACCTCGCTACAGATCCAATGCCTCAGCATTTTTGGCAAAGGTGAATTTTTATGTATTTTTCCATACTTATCTGCCCTCCTTTCATTTGTTTTGTAGTAAGCATTAAACTTATTTTTATCTTCTGTTTGATTGCATTTTGGGACCAAGTTCTGTGTGCAAATTTGTATGCTGTGCATTATTGTGTTTATTTTATATTGTCTCCCTTTGTAGATGGGATTTCAAATTTGGTGTTGCTTTTTGATTTCTGCTAAAACTCGAATGGATCCAGTCTTTCTATAAGGAAATTCATGTTTACTTACTGCTTCTTTCCCTTTCCTGCTTGACTTTCTCTCCCTCATATGATATTTTGAGTTAGTTATCAGTGCTTGTTTGGGCAGCATATACTGTAAGTAGAATGATACAGAGATGTTTAGCACGACTCCTGCCCACGGATGGCATGCAAATTCATGAGGAGTTCCATAATATTCACCAATGAAAATAAATAGACTGCTACAGTAGATTAGGAAACAAAATCCAATATGCTCTATACAAGAAACACACTTAACTCGTAAAGAAATTGTAGGTGAAAGGCAAAGGAAGGAAAGCAATACTACATGCCCCAGCACCTCAGAAAAAAGCAGGGGTAGGAATCCCATTCTCAGATGTCTCAACTTCAAGCCAAGAATGATCAAACTAAATAAAGAAGGGCACTATATACTGGTTAGGGAAAAAAATTCAAGAGCAAGAGGTAACGCCCATAAATATATACACACAAAACACAGGAGCACCCAACTATATAAGACAAATACTAATGTATATGAAAAATCTAATATCATAACAGGAGACCTTAGCAGCCCCTTATTCCAAAAAGATAAGTTGAACACACATAAAATCAGCAAAGTAGTAGAAGAACTGAACAAGAACTTGTAAGAAATGGACTTAGTGGACATACACAGAGAGTTCCACACAACCACTGCTGAATGCACATTTTTCTCAGCTGCACATGGGTCATTTCTAAAATAGACCACATAGCAGTCCATAGGTCATGCTTAAGGATATGCAAGAAAACAGAAATTATACCATGCACATTATCTGACCTCAGTGCAATGAAACTGGAAATAAACAACAAAAGAAACCAGAAAAACCCCATAAATACATGTAAACTAAACAACAGTGTACTTAAAAACCAATGGGTCACAGAAGAAAATGAACAAGATATTGAACAATATCTACAATCCAATGAAATTCAAGCACAAATTATCAGAATTTATGGGATGTGATGAAAGAAGTTCTTAAAGGGAAATTTATAGCTGTGAACTCACACATTAGGAAAGCACAATGGGAACAAACAAACACCCAATTCTGCTCCTTCAACATCTAGAAAAGGAAGAGTAAACCAAACCCAAAGCCCAAGCATGGAAGAAATCATAAAGATTAGAGCAGAAATTAATTCAATCGAGATGAAGAAAACAATACAAGGAATTAATGAATCAAAAAGCTGGTTCTTTGAAAGAATAAATAAAATTGATAAGTCCCTAGTTAACCTCATCAAAAAGGGGAAAGAAAATATGCAAATCCAAGCAATAAGGAGTGAAAAGTGTATAATTACTGCAGACCAAGTGGAAATTCAGAAAATTATAAATAGCTACTTTGAGAATCTTTACTCTCACAGAATAGAAACACAGACAAAATGGACAGATTGCTAGAAAGGTACAAATTACCAAACTGAATCAAGAAGATATAACAGCTTTCAATAACTCAATAACAGCCAATGAAATACAACATGCAATAAAATACCTACCAACAAAGACAAGAACCTGATAGATTCACAGCTGAATTCTACAAGAAATCTACACAAGATATAATCCCTATACTCTTTAATGAATTTGAAAAGGAAACAGTCCTCCCAAAATCATTCTTGGAGGTAAGTATTACACTGATACCAAAACCAGGGAAACATAAAACTAAAAAAGAGAACTACAGGCCAATCTCCCTCATGAACATGTGCAAAAGTCTAGCAAATAGAATATAAACAATCATCAAGAAGATTATATACCATGACCAGGTAGGATTCAACCCAGGGGATGCAAGGATGGTTCAATATACACAAATCTACAAATGTAATACACCATATCAATAGAGCAAAATCTAGAAAACACATGATCATCTCAATTGATGCAGAAAGGCTTTTGACAAATTCCAACACATTCATTTTCAAAGTCCTACAGAAAATTGGAACAGATAGCTTTTACTTCAGTCTGATAAAAACCATCTATGACAACCCAATGGCTAAAATAAATCTGAATGGGAAAAAATGAACTATTTTACTCTTAGATATGGTACGAGAGAAAGATATCCTCTATCACAGTCCTATTTCATAATTCTGGAATCATTAGCTAGAGCCATTAGACAAGAGAGAGAAATAAAATGAATAAGAATAGGTAAAGAAGAATTTAAACTATCATTATTTGCACATAATATGATACTTTACTTGGAAGACCCAAAAAATTCCCCAATAAACTACTAGAATTGATACACAAATTTAGTAGCATAGCAGGGTACAAAGTCAATACCCAAAAGTCAATAGAATTCCTCTACACGGATAACAAACACCTGAAAGAGAAATTAGAGAATCAATACCTTTTATCATAGCACTGCAGAAAATAAAGCACCTAGTAATGAATCCAACTAAACAAGTCAAAGATCTTTACAAGGAAAATTACAGTACTCTACAAAAATGATCTTAGAGGACTTCAGAAAATGGAAAGATATTCCCTGCTCCTGGATAGGAGGAACCAACATTGTGAAGATCGCCATATTCCCAAAATTGTTATACAGATTTAATGCAATTCTCATTAAAATTCCACCAACATACCACACAGACCTACAGAAATGATTTTTAAAATTTATTTGGAAACAGAAAATGCCTAAAATAGTAAAGGCAATCCAGGGCAACAAAGACAAGACAGAAAGCATAACAATTTCTGACTTGAAATTATACTACAAAGCTACTATAATGAAATCAGTATGGTATCGTAAAAAATGGATTTGAGGATCAGTGGTATAGATTAGAAGATGCAGAAGCCTCTACAAACACATTCTGCCACTTCATCTTCAACAAAGTTGCCAAACATGCTTGCTGGAAGAAAGATAGACTCTTTAACAAATGGTGCTGGAAAAACTGGTACTCTACATGCTGAAAACTAAAACTTGACCCACATCTATCACCATGCACTAAGCTAAAGTAAAAATGGATTAAAGATCTTAATGTTAAAACAGAAACAACAAATCTCCTGGAAGAGAAAGTAGGAGGAACTCTTGAAGACATAGGGGTAGGCAAACAGTTCATTAGAAAAAAAAAATCAAATAGCACGGATAATCACTGAAGAATTAACAACTGCAACCTTTACTTATTGAGGATTTTTTACATGTCAAAAGAAATTACCAAAAAAGTGAAAGGAAAACCCACAAATTTGGAAAAATTTTTAGCCAATGAGCACTCAGACAAAGGTTTTCTCTCTAGAATTCATAAAGAACTAAAAAACATTAGGGCCCTAAATTTAAAGATCCAATCCAGAAATGGGCATCTGAAATGAACAAATACTTCTCAGAGGAAGAAATTCTAGAAGCTAATAAACATGAAAAAAATGGTCCACATCACTAGCCATCCATGCCATGCAATTTGAAACAACACTGAGATACCATCTCACCCTAGAAGAAGTGACTATCATAAAGAAATTAACCAACAACAAATGTTGGAGAGACTAGGGAAAAAGGAACCCTTCTCCACTGCTGGTGGGAATGTAGACTGGTGCAACCATTTTGGAAATCAGTGAGGAGATTCCTTACAAAACTAGGACTGGAAATCCCATGTGAACGCTCTACTGGGAATTTTCCCAGAGAAACTGAAAACACCACATGCAAGGGATACATGTGCACCTGTATTCATAGCAGCATAGTTTGTGTAGCCAAATCTTTGAAACCACCACAATGCCTGTCACCTGCAGAATGGATGGAAAAGATGTGGTGCTTTTATAGAATAGAGTTTACTCAGCTAGAAAGAATGATAAACTCAAATTCTTTATATTTAAGTGGGCAACACGATATGCTAATAAGTAAATAAATGAGACCCACTTGTATAAATACAGTATAGTCTCCCTAGTGTAACTGCTCAAAAGAATAAATAAAAATTGTAAGTTATAACATAATTAAAAGGAATGTGAGAACTTAAAGATTAAACAATGAAGAGAGGGCAAGAAGACAATGTAGGAAACATGATAGGAAAAACCTTACATCTATATACACAAGAAGGTTAAGGCAGTGATCCTGAGAATGCTCGGCAGATATTTGAAACTAGCAGTTATTTGGTAGGATTATCACCCTGCTGAACTATATATGCTGATACCTGTGAACTAAGCAACTGCACTGAAGGCAGCAATGTGTAATAGTAGTGTCATACTAGAAATGATCATAATTCTCGTCTTCTAAATACATATTGCTTGTCATGTCATACCAATTACTGCTGTACTATCTCTCAAGTAAAAGGGTAACAAATGACAACAAGAGACAAGAAAAACATCATAGGACTGTCCTGCTACAATGCTGAATATGGTTAGATTTCTAAATTTCTGTGTTAAAAAATGTAATTGTTTATTTTGTAATATTTTTTAACTTTTTAATTTTCTTAATTTTTTCTTCTTTTTTTTTCTTTAAATTCTGTAGGGATTTAATGTTTAGCATATCAATACTTCATGGAAAATACCTGTTCCATATTGTCTAAAATGTTTGATATTCAGACAGATAGTGAGATTAAGCTCAACTGACTATGCTATAGGTTAATAATATCATTAAGCTTCTCTACTGCAGGTTTAACAACGGAAGTTTGTAGACCAAAAATTAGAGAAAAAGGAGGGCTGCAAGGCCAGCCAACATTTTGGTGCTAACCTTTCAAGATCAGTGAGGACTGAGAACATAAGAGAACCTGTGCTATAACATCCTGTAACTTGGTGAAGTTCAAAATGTTCTGATCAAGAGATTTTGGGCCCACAGGAATGTGACCAATGATGTAGAGTGTGCCTAAGGAGAGGCATAAGGTGAGATAGCATTCTCTCAGGCTTTCACAGAGAGCAAGTTGGGCAATCAATGCTGTGACTCATCCACATGGCTGACACCGACAAAGCATCTACAAACTGTGGTACAGGGTTTCAGGGTAAATCCTGAGGGGATTTGACTGACCTTGACAGATACAAAATTTGCATTTCTTCTTGTATAGGTCTTTCTTTATTTTGGTCTTAACCATCTAGCAGAAAAGAATAAAATGAGGTATAAATAGTAAAGCCATATTAATATGCTGAGTTATAAAAGGCTCAGGTCAACAACTTCTGACATTGCCAGTCTTATGTTATGTTACGGAGTAGTGGACTATGTTGGATTATTTTGTTGAATTCATGCACTTATAATATTTGATTGGCAATGGCATACCCATCTCTGACAAAACTAAACAAAAAAGGAGATACAATGAAGGATCATTTTGTATCTGTACATATAAAATAGGATAGATATAGAGCTACTTTCTCTGAATTCAATGAGAACAAAGATTTGTACTAATACTGTTTGTGGACAGGACATCACGTCTCCATTTTGCATTATAAATAACCACTACAAAGACAACCATATGCCATGTATTATTTATTGAAACTGTCTCACTAATCGGTTTTGAAACTGTGTCATTGCTATTTGTATCTCAATAAAATTAGTAAAAAAAAAGAGTTGCCAGTATTATGCTGTCAGTGTGAAATGAGTTAGGAGATCAGGGGAGGGCACAGTTGCTCCACAAGTGGGTGTGGCCTGGCAGTCACAGAGACAGAGAACAGACTCAGATCACAGGGTGTGGGCTGGCCTGCAAGGCCCTGACCATGTAGGAGTTCCAAGCAGCACGTGCTGACCCAAGTTCTTGATTTTTACCTTGAATGAAACCAAGTGGGCCTTTCACAGGACAGTTAAGTTCTGAAATCAGACAACACTGTCTGTGTTAGGACAACAGTCCCTGATAGCTTGGTTATGCGGTTTGAAAGAAATCGAGGATCGGGAGATACAAAAGACACGCACCACTTGTGCCATGGCTCCTGGAGACCCTCCTCAGTGTGCTTGTATTCTAGAGAATAATTATTTTCTACATTCAAAATATGTTCATTCTTAGTGCCATTTCTGTGTGTCATCTAATACTTTGTTAAGTATTTTAAAATCTGATAGAGTAATATACCAGAAAGAATGGCTATCATCAAGAAGTCAACAATAGCTTATGATGGGGGGTTGGTTGGGAAAAGGAACCATTTTCCAGGGTTGAGAGTGCAGGCTGTTGCAACCATTACAGAAATCAGGAAGGAGATTCCTCCAAAGCTATGACTGGAGGTCCCGTTCAAGCCAGCCACTACCCTCCTGGGTATTTTGCCAAAAGAACTGAAATCATCATACCACTGCGTTGTATGTTCACTCCTATTCATAGCAGTACAATGTTTCATATCTAAATCTTGGAAACAAGTCAAATGTTCATCAACTAAGAAATAGATAAAAATATGGTATTTTTACACAATGGAGTATTATTCAGCTATAAAATATGAATTCAAGGCTTTTTCAGATAAATGGATGCAGCTAGAGAATATATGGTTAGTGAATTATCACAGACCCGCATGTGCATATATCGTGTATACATCATATTATCTCACTAGTGAGAATCTGAAAGAGTAATGAAAAGCTAATAGGTAAAGCAGATACTGTGAAAGGGATAGAAATCGCTCAATTGGGAGGAAAAACTGGGATGAGGAAAAAGACAGATGAAATAAACATAAAAACATATACAGGGACATATGCAGAATAGTTTGGATAATTGCATTGTAGATTTTTGCTGGTCTTTTGAAAGGATTTACTGCTTAAATTTTGTTTTACTCTGGGTTTTTTTCTCTTTTGAATTTCTTATAACTACTTTGCTATTATTTTGTTTCTTTAAACTAATCTCACATGGTTATATTTGGTAATATGAACAACTAATTTAAAGACAGCATCGTATAATACAACGACTATTGCTGAATTCCTATTACTTAGTGAAATCTTGTATCATTTCTAATGCTTTGTTTTTTCTTTTTCTATCATTATTTTGTATTTTTAAAAAATAATAAAAAAATCTGAGGGCCAGCGAGATAGCTCAGCAGAATAAGCACCTGCTTAGGCATTTGCAGGCACCGGGGCTTGGTCCCCGCACCACACGCAGCGCTGGCCCCATCGCTGGGCACTGAGACTGGGTGTGGCCGTGCACAGTAGTGCTCCTAGCACTGGGGAGGCTGGAGACAGGAGGGTCGCTATGAGCACAAGCTGTGCAGTGAGACCCTGCACCGAGCGCATTGTTACTAAGTCTGGTATATGTCTCTGCAGGCCCAATATCTTGCAAGAATAATGGGACTTTCAGTGTCTTATTAAACAAGCATCATAATTTAGGCACCAGAGAACTACGTATGAGGCAGAGAAGATAGAAATTCCCTGAAGTAATGAAAATATGTATGATTTCCTGGTGAGATTTACATTGCTCTAAGATAATGTTGTGCCCACATGGTGTGTTTTAAAGAACATCACAGCATGTACATAGTTGCTAAAAACTGTCTATAGGAGTGGAGCTGCATCTGTTATTCTGGTTTTACCCTTGGGGTTAGACGCCCACAAGATTCTGAATGCCTCGCGTGCGGGACACAGGATTGCAGTGTCAGCACACTCGTGTCTGCCGTACTGCGTCCAGCTGGAGCAGCAGACGGTGGAAATAGTTCTGGTGCTCAGAAGATGAAGAGGATGCTGCGCCTGAGCTCTGCTCTTCTGATGCTGATGGAGCCCAGGAAGCAGGCTGGCTTTTACATCATTCGATAAAAAATCCTAAGTTAATGGCAGCAAGATTGTACAAGGTGAAATCCTCCAAAATAATATACTATTTCCCCTCCAAAGACTTGGCTTCAACCAGTGACATACTTACATAACATTACTCTCGTGGCTGGAGGGTCGTGGGCATGACAAATGTTCGTGGACATCCACAGACCATAATCAGCACAAATGTCACAGGACAAGCCCAATATAAACTGAGAGAAAAGGTGAAGAAGAAATCTCTGCTCCCATGTACATTTTTCCCCCTGGGATCAAATTAGACATCCCCTTCCGTTTGGCACCGTGGCCTGGCCCTGGAGCCACCCCAGCTGCATCAGCCAGAGATCCTCGCAAAGTTCTGCTGAAGGGCCCCTTTCAGCGCTGCCGCTGGGCCCTGGGCAGCTGCCAAGAGGCTGGCTCCCACTGGGCGGGTCACCGCAGAAGCAGAAGGACGGGTCAGACGCAACAGCAGGTCGGCCCACAAGCTTACAATGACTTCGCTTAAACCCCACTCATGTTTTTCACTGTTATGGCTGACCTCTAATGAAGGCTCCTCGATAATAGCAATAACAGAGAAAATCAGTATCTCGGGGAAAGTTTACAAACAGTTTTTTTTTTAAATTTTTTTTTATTTATTTGAGAGAGAGAGAGAGAGAGAGAGAGAGAGAGAGAGAGAGAG
>NW_004524901.1:374559-381097 GCF_000260255.1 Octodon degus
GAGAGAGAGAGAGAGAGAGAGAGAGAGAGAGAGAGAGATAGAGGTGTGTGTGTGGCCAGCTCAGCCCACCAGGGGTGGGCATGTGGTACTGGGGGATTGAACCGTGGTCCCTGATGCTTTGCCAAGCTTGTTCTAAGTAGGTGCTTTAGACCACTGAGCCATCTCTCCAGCCCTACAAACAGTTTTTGAGGACAGACAGATTATTGGTTTCTCAAATACTGATAAGAGACCCCAAGGGAAGGAGACTGATTGCATTAAGTGCTCACCTGTGTCAAGCAAAGTTGCAGCCCAGCATTGTGGGCTGCTTTCTGCTTGGGTTCCGGTCCTGAACCCTACTCAGACTTTGGGATGGCCTTCCGATGGGTGGGTTGCTCTGCCTCAGTAGCTGAAAAAATCCCTGTTGCATGTTTTCTTTAAAGTCCTGGCACCCCATTAGCATAGCCCCTACCCTAACAGAGAGAGTGCTCTCTTGTGTTTATTATGCTCTTCCCTTTCCTTATGGCCTCTGCTTACACAGAATTAGGTGTAAAATATGTACAATCAAGTAAACTGAGCGGTCTTGATCCAATACAGGAAGTTCTCCTCTTGTGCATTGGTTGGTTGGCTCATTACAAAAGCACAGCTTTCCACATTTCCTAGAGTATTTCACACTCTGACTAAAATTTTGTTAGCCCTGGCCATATTGAAAGTACGACTGTTTTTTCATGGCTGGTGAGACAGTTCAGCAGAATAAAGGCCTGCTTAGGCAAGTGCGGGGATTGGGGTTCGATCCTAGTGCCACATGCCCCACCCCTGGGCATGATGAGCTGGTAACCAAGTTCAGGTGTGGTGGTGCAGGCCTGTAATCCCAGCGCTGGAGAGGCTGAAAGCTGGGGGATCACTGTGAGTTCCAGCAGTGCAGGGAGACCCTGAACAAGGAAACAAAGCCAAACAAAAAGTAAGGTTGTGCTTTCAAACCCTTCTATCAAATTAAAATAAAAAATACTATGACTGCTCTCCATTGCTAGCCTAAGATGATTTTGGAACTACAAAACATTTGGACTTTCATTTTAGGCAGCACACATGTGTTGAATAAGAAATTCCTAGTATTACTAATGAGAATTTTTAACTTAAGATTAGAAGTAGATCTTTGAGGTAAAACTCTGCTCCTCAAGAGTTGTGTGGATTTTGCAAGTCCCCACATTTCTGTTCACATTGCTCCCCTAAAATGTGTGTGAGCTGAGTCACATTCTCTTATGCTTATTGTGAAAATGACCAGAGCAGGTTTGGGCAAGGGGTTTGAAGGGCGTCCTCTGCAAGGAGGCCACACTAGTCTGGATACATCCCAGTAAGGCGTCAGCTCAGGGTGGAATGGTTGTGTGCATGTGCACCCCTCCTGCAGCCACACAGAAATGATTTCATCATTGAACCACAAATGCAATTCCACCCAGAGGTGACAGAATGCAATTCACCATGAAGGGACTAGAGCAGAGCTCTGTTTGTAGTGGTCAAACAATTCTTTGTCGAAATTAATAGCTCTTGTGAAAACAAGAGTAAGAAAAGCTACTTCATTTATTTTCTTTGTCATCCATGTCTCCTCTAGCAGATCAATTGCTAGTTTAGTATGATAAGCGATGTGGCATCAAAAGATTACACTTCTTTAACAGTAACAAAGAGACCAACAAAATTCATAAATAAATGAAGCAAACTCTGGAGTGAGGACCATGTAACTGTTCGCAGCCTTTAACGGCACATCGTCCCCCTCTTATAGCAGCGCGATATTAACTTTAGGATAACAAATGGCAGCAATCGTTAGAGAAAATGCTGCTTTACTAAGACTGTGATTTGAGACTGCTCTGGTGCTGTCTTTCCAGGAGAGCCCTTGGTAGCATGTCAAGACACTGCTTAGAATTTCATTGTTTTCATTCAGGGTTTATTTCAACTTTATTCATGACAAACCTCCCAACATGGACTCCTACAGTGCTACAAATTTAAAAATATTTTTTTACAAATATTCCTTTATCTCTAAGTGCTATTAAACTGTTTATATTCATTTGTAAGTTCACCTTTCTAATAATAATTTATCTCTTGAAAATCTGGAAAATAAAAAATGTTAAGAAACTTAAGATAATATTATATATTAAAATCATCCAGAAAATGTTTCTAATGAGCTTCACAGAAGTTTCTTTACAGGCTGAATAAGTGGAAAATTGTGAAAAAACCAAATATGCAGCTTTAAGGACCACTATTTTCATTAAAAAGTGAAACATTAGGCTGGAGAAATAGCTTGGCAGTCTAAGCACCTGCCTGCCAGGCTCAAGGGCAAGGGTTTGATCCCTGGTACTGCTTGCCATGCTGGCCATGGAATCCTGTGTGCCTTGTGCTGGCCACCAAAACTGGGCTTGGTAGCACACTTCTGCAATCCCAGGCCTGGAGAGGCTGAGACAGGGGAATCACTATGAGTCAGAGCTGTGCAGTGAGACCCTTTACCAAATAAATAAGTAAATAAAATTTTTTTAATAAGCAAAACTTTTTCTGCCAATAAAGTTTCTTTGAAGGAGTCATTTTCAATGTTGTGTCATATCCCACCATGTGACATAGGCTATGACCTAATCCCTTGGGCATGAAGCAAAGCTGACTGAAGAGGTCGCTCCTCTCCCAATCACTGTGAGCCCTGAGATGAAGCCATCCCATAGATGCTTCAAGTCCCTTGTTTAGCTGCCTGCCCTAACATGTCATCTGGGCAAATGCCCCTCTAGAGTATAGGACAGATGCGTGGACTGTGGTCCCTCGGCAGCTGTTGTAGCTCACAGCATCTACTGCTCCTATGCGCAGGTGCGTTCCTTCCTGGAGGTCTCTGGAGTCTTACGCCCTCCTTGCGTCTCCGTAGAGTCAATCACTTTCTTAGCACAGCACACTGGAGTTAGGGTGATAGTGCAATTTGCTACCTATTATTTTTACATTGGGGCCTGTCTCTCGTTCTCTGTCCTTCATATTTATTATATTGACAACTTTTGCTGCATTGTACATACTTTCAAAAAGCACTGTACTGTGAAGCATTTACATATTAATGAAGATTAATAATTATTTAATGTTTGCCTAATAAGATTTTTGTATCAACATTTCTTAGATACTGTCTTTCTAGGTCAGTGGTTTACACTGGCGTGATACTGGTGCTTGGATGGCATGCCATTTAGGTCTACCCCACGTGATATAACGTGGACTCATTAGGTAGCAACGCCACCTCTGACTCTGCTTTTGTTAATGAAAAGTGTCTTCAAACGTGGAAAAAGACATTATGAAAAAATTACCTGCTAATTGCACATTGAGTAATATTGTTTCAGACATGCTACTCTGAGATATGGGAATTTTGTATTTAAGAAGACTCAAGAAAAAACATTCTTTCTGTGATATTCTTTCACAACTTGTCCCCGAAGCAGAACATGAAGACTTATCTGCATTCCTCTAAAGTTGGTCATGAAAGCCTCAATTCTGCAGATTCCTTCTCTCTGACCACTAAGAAAGAGCGTGCTTGTCCTCAACGACACAGAGGTACCAAGAAGAATGTGACAAAATGGCTGTGGTGGAGCCTGCCTGCAAGACCCGCACTGTGGGAGGCTGAGGCGTTGGCACCACGTGTTCACAGGACATTGGGGAGCTAGTGTCTTTCACAGAGGGTAACTGGAATGCAAGTGAGTGCAGAGTCCACGTGATTCCCCAGGAGTCCTGGAGGGACATAGGACAAACAGAAGAAGCACCAGATGTTCTAGAGTAAGGAGGTAGAAAAGGACGAGATAAGATGACATGAAGTCTAAGGAGGAGGAGGAAGAGGAGGGGGAGGGGGAGAAGGAGGGAGAGAAGGAGGAGGACGAAGAGGAGGAAGAAGAAGAGGAGGAGGAAGAGGAGGAAGAAGAGGAGGGGGAAGGGGAGGAGGAAGAGGAGGAGGAGGACGAGGAAGAGAAGGAGGAGGAGGGGGAAGGGGAGGAGGAAGAGGAAGAGGAGGATGGGGAAGGGGAGGAGGAAGAGGAGGAGGACGAGGAAGAGAAGGAGGAGGACGAGGAAGAGGAGGAGGAAGAGGAAGAGGAAGAGGAGGAGGAGGAAGAGGAGGAGGAGGTGCACAGGTCTTGCTAAGTTTTCCATCATTTTATTTCCATTAGCTCAGACTACCTTTTGTGTAATCACACGAATACACACAAATCTCCACTCTTTCTTAAGTTTAAGAATAAAAATACATTGTTGTCTTTCTCTTTCTTTGGAGTTTTCTTTATGAAGTTGTCATGTCCTGTGGAATTCATATGAGCTTAACTTGCATGTTCTTATTTTTACCTGACCTTCTATGCAGTAGTCTCAGCTGGGAACTGAGCGTGAGGGTGAAGGAGTCCTCTTCTGTGTTTCTTGTTTAGGAGCATGTGATAGGAGTGTGGCCCTGATGGGCAAGACAAATTGTTTTGATAAGCATATTTATTCTCCAAAATATGGGGTCAGGAGATGGCTCAGTAGAACAAGCACTTGCCTGGCAAGCACAAGGGCCTGAGTTCAATCCCTGGTTCTGAAAAAAAAAAAAAAAATCTCAACTTGCCTTGCCAAAATATTTGATTTGACTCAACACCAGTTATATATTTATAATTTATATTTCTGTCATTCCATGTTTTACTCAGTAGGATTCTAGTATTTATGTACAACTGTTTCTTGTGTATATCATAAAGATTCCAATCCAGTTTTTATTTTACAGAAAATAACATCACTCTCATTATATGCCAACTTGAGAAATGAGAAACAAATTAATCAGGCAGAGTAGCAAAGCACAATTTGTTTGTGTCTGTGGGGTCTAGTTGTCAGTGATTGAGATGCAGTCCACAGATGGGGGGTAGAGTTCAAGCCCCGCGCACTGCGGCGGCCGGTCCCATAGAGCAGAGCGCTTGAGGAAACCGGAAGCAGAGAATGAAGTTGCTGCTTTTCACCAGCTACATCCTGCTTGAGTGGGGGGTGTATCGCTGCTGCCGTCCCCTGTGGAGGTAATAGTCCACGCGTGATTCTCCTCCCTCTCACAGAGAGGTGCACAGAGATAGATTTATTTTTCCTTGTTCCTTCCATTCTCGCACAGGATCCTTGCTGTAAATAATTTGATATAAGAAATGGTATGCAAATCAGAAAGAGGAGGAAGAATTTCACTAATCGAATTAATGTTTTGTGCAATTGGCTTTAGGACTCAATGGAATTAAGGTAGTGACATTGAAGTATTCTTAACAATATAGACAGTACTGATGTTCTGAAGTGTAAACTTTAAGTATATGCAATACTGTACTAATGGATTATTCCAGTTCTCCTCTTCTGTGGTGCAAGGAATTTTGTAAAAGTATGCACAATAATTTTGATCATATTAAGAAGACTAAGGAATATGAATATGTCAGTTGCTTTCCCATAGCAACTATGAAATCTAGGAAAGAAATAATAGTATGAGCACAAGGTTTCTTTTTCTTTTTTTTTTTTTTTTTTCAGTACTGGAGATTGAACTCAGGACCCTGCACTTGCCAGGCAAGCACTTATTCTACTGAACTATCTCCCCGGCCTGAGCACAAGGTTTCTAAGTGCAAAAAAAATCAAAGAAATATTGAACACTGCGACCTTTAACTATGGTTACTTATGACACTAAGACACATTAAAAAATGTTGGAATCCCTATACATTTTTCTTTTCTTTTTACAGTGTATTTAGTATAGCGTCTACAGGGTCTCACTACACAAAACAGACTTGTAGTGATCCTTCCTGATCTTTAGCCTCTCAAATGCTCAGATCACAGGCACGCACCATGCCCAGTCTCTTTCACCCTCTCAGGGCACCATAGGGGCAGGGCTGGCACCACAGGCCCAGGATTGACCCCCGGCCCCTGCATCTGCCTAAGCAGGCACTTTAATCCACTGAGCTATCTGGCCAACCCTCCTAGTACATTTTTATTAAAATCGTATATGCAAAAACTTTTTCAGGTCAGATAAAAATACCCTCAAAAGCTGACCACAGAAGATCACAGAATTCTAACCATTCCAAGAACAGAGCCTGATTATAGATCCAGAACATTTTGCAAGAAAATGATGTCGATAACTTTCAGGAAGGAACCTCATAACCTTCAAGAAGGAACACTAACAAAAACTCACACTGGTAATCTTCATTGCATCCTTTGGATAAGGAGCATATGAATTTAAACAAGCAAAATGTACATTGCTATAATGGGAATAAATATTACAAAAGGCAACTGGAGAGACTATACTGATCACACCAGGTCCAAATCACACATAGCCTTTGCAATAAACGTAGGCGCCTAAGGAAGTAGGGCACCAACAGACTCTTAGCCAAGGTCAAGCTTACGGTGGATATGTGGATCCAATAGTAGTCTATGATCACTTCTCTGGTTCAGAACTCAATTTGGCCAAATAAACTCAGTCCTCTACAGAACTGTCACATTGGTCTTCACAAGCTGTGAAGTGAAACCTAGCTTTTGTAGCGGCAACGGTCAAATTGAAGTTTTTATAATTGTCTGTGTTTGATAAAATAATAAATGAAAC
>NW_004524901.1:381197-406367 GCF_000260255.1 Octodon degus
CTCACTACTAGATCAGACTCATAGTGGTTCTCCTGTTTACAGCCTTCTAAATGCTGGGATTACAGACATGTGCCACCACGCCCAGTCTCAATCGCCATCTCAGCGCGTCCTAGGGGCGGGGCCAGCAACGCAGGCTCGGGTATCGAACCTCATCCCCTGAGCCTGCTTGCAGGCATTTTAATCCACTGAGTTTTTTGGCCGGCCCCATAAATGAAAACAATATTGCATCACTCATAGGAGGGCATAGCTTATTGTCCCAAAAAAGGGTTTGAAAGAGGCAAGGATGGTGCATGTTAATGAAAACATGTTCAACTCTTTGTTTAGCCAGGGAATAGGACCGTTGGATCCTGGGCAACTGTGGCACATTGCCATGTGCTTCAACACATGCTGACCTCAATTTTCACTTCTATACCCGACTTAGCTTCTTCCTGAGCTCCCTGACGCTTTCCATGGTACGTGGGGTGCAACTCACCTCAGCCGGCTTTGCCAGAGCACCACAGATGGGGCTTCAGCCTGCCAGCACTCAAGTGAACCCTGAGCACCTGCCACGGCACCACGCCACTAGGGGCTCAGCCACGGCCTGGGACAGGGTGACTACAGCTGCCTCCTTTCTCGTGGAAGTTGCAGGAGTTAGTCCTTGCAGCAATAGACACTCTGGGTTTGGCTTTGGCTTCCCTTTATGTAACTGCTCTGACAGAATTAGCATCCCTGAGCTCACAGAATGGATCACCTGTCAAAATGCTATTGCACACAGCTGTACTTCAGCCACTAGAGTACAGGCCAGAGTCGGGTTCAGGGTCACGAAATCCGTTGCTCTTAAGATTTCCCAGACCATCCAAATGTAACTGACTTAAATAAAGGGAGAAATATTCTTTTCAAGCTGCAAGTCCTGTGCCACTAGGTGGAAGTACCATGAGGGCTCAGTTAAGTTCTTCAGAATACTGTAAATACAGTTTAAAATAATTATCACGTTTCCAGTACATGCCATTGATCATCCTATGAGTGGGTCCTTGTGCATCTGTAGCCTTTTTCTACTTTTAATCCTGGTTTGCTTTCATCCCCTTCCCCCCATAATCCCTCATTTCCATACCTTGATTTTCATTCCTGTTGACATTATCATCAGCTCATGTTATAGAATATACTACTGACACGCACTGTGGTTAGCATGTTCATGTACACAGAGCATCTGCCATCTCCTTCGTTCCTCTTCCTCTCTGATTCACCCGTTGCCTCTGTTCCCTTGTGTCCTTTCCCTGTTGTGAAAAATCATGTCCTCACCCACTTCTGTAAATTCTTTTTTGTTTTCTTTATATGGATGAACCTGGAAAATCTAAAGCTGAGTGAAGTAACCAAACAGAAACCTGAATATTGTGCAGCACCTCTCATTTGGGTGAGGCAAGCTATGCTCTGAATCAGTACCCAACATATGGTAGGATTCCTCTCTGTGCTGGGTTCTTCAGCCCAGGAAAAGCTAGGTGGAATTTAGAATCGTGCAACTCTGCATTATCAAAGATTTACTTTTTGTTCTCATGATTTTATGGTCTGCTCTTCTTGAACTCATTTTCAGAATTTGAAAAGAAGGACAATGAGTCCATCAAACTCTATCTGAACACTCAAGATGGCCAAGTGGGATTCTCTCACCTCCAAGCCAACATGCTGCATAAGAAGCTAGGGGGGTCCTGGAGGTGACTGATCTAAACCAGCAAGGAACATTGGAGTAATGCCCTACAGTTGGCACAGAGAGAGCATCTGTGAATGTGGGGGATCTCCTGGTATGCAGTTTCAATTTTGATGAGGTCATTGTGAACCTACAGCTAAATCCAGGAGAAATTAGAACTTTCCCAGATCCTGTGTGATAAAAGTGTGTGTTATTCTGCCAATGTGAAGAAAGGAGACCTGCTGAGATGCTTGCTGAGAACACATGGAGCTGTACATTGTGTGCCCCTGTGCTACCTTAGCACAATATTGATTGCACTGCCACTAGTTAAATGTCATTAAATCTGCATGACCAGTTCAATATTTTTTATGTAATTAGTACAGGTCCACAGGGTCTCGCTATACAGATCAGACTCGTAGTGATCCTCCTGTTTTCAGGCTCCCAGGCTCTGGGATTACAGGCACACGCCACGACGCACAGTCTAAGTTCAGTAATGCTGCACGAATAGTAGACAACTCAATGGAAATGTTGCCCCTCATTCTGAGAAAAAGACAATGTGGTCCCCATTCTATGAAGGATCCTTCCATAGTAAGTTCAGCTCTAGGAATGTCCTTGGGCTGTTTCCAGCTATGACTGCTATGTGGTCCACTGCACTGAGTAGAGGTGACACACCCTGAGTGTCAGTGGGCCCATCCAATGGGCTCTCAGCTGGGCTAGCATAAAAGAGAGACAAAGACGAGGTCTGTCGCAGTGTTGGAGGCTCCAGTTTCCTCATCCACTGAACAGAGTCACCGAACAGGACTTCCAGGGAGCGCCCAGCTTTGGTAACTGAATCATGTTGTTTTGTGTCTCTTGTTCTGTGACCTCCAGCCTCTTGGGCAGTGCAGACTGGGCACTGTCTCCTCTGCGTCTTTCACACCTACTGTCATTGTGGGTTCTCTTGTTCTCATTATAACCTGCACCCAACCTCCAATTACTAACTAATATGTCACCAAGTATGTTGTTAACAAGTCAGTAATTCACTCTTATTGAGCCTTGGAAGAAGATGTAAGGATCATGGGGAATTATTGTACCTTTCTATGAGTTCAGCAAGTAGGGACAGTAACTGTTTCTTCAATGCTGTGTGTGTGTTTGTGTGTGTGATGTGTATTCTACTGGGTTTGCTCCTCTACAGTACCTTACTGGAGTCCAGTGGCAAGTTAACTTGATGGTATTACCTGACTCCCTGAAAGAATCCATGAAAAAATAATATGATCATGTGAGCTGGCACTTCTGGTCTTTTTTGCTCTGACTTTTTGAGCTTTATTTCAAAGGTTAAAGTCTCTTCATTTTGATCAAGTTAGGTAAATCCTGCAGCCTGTGATCTGCCTTCCTTTAGAGCTGGTTCTTCTTTCCCTGAAAGTTTTGCTTTTCTTTATCGTTCAAAAGAATATCACCAAATATTTTATTTTTTTGCCAATTATATCATAACTTCCAATAAATACACATTTAAAAATGTCCATTTTTTTCTTCTGTATCAACTGCAATTTAAGAAGAGCTTAGCTGACCTGTTACACTTTTGGACTTCTTAATTTTAGAATAGTATACTGCATTAATAAGATGCTAAATATTTGACTAAATCATCAAGTGAAATAGTCATGTATTAGCCTAGATATTTCAGACAAAGTGTAATGGAGAAATGTACCAGGTAAGAATGTGTGGGTAGGCTTTTACTGGAGGTGTCTTTCTTCTGAAAAACTTCTATTTCTCAATCTGAGATCTTTTAAGCTCTATAAAACTTGAGCAGCGGAGCAAGGCTTACGTACTAGAGTTGCAGTAAAAGTGTGGCTTTGGGAACTTTTTTATGAAAATTATCTCAGTAAAGATCAGCGCTGATGTGCACTCCGGAGACCTTGCCTTCCCCAGTAGGAACCTTTTTCCTCCCCTGGAGCTCCGTACATACACATGAAATTGAGAAATTATGAAATTAAGGCCTGTGAGAGTGGGGACCACTGGGCCCCGTCCTTCATGTATAGATTTATATCTCATTAAGTGGGGCCTACTGTAATTGAAATTTGAAAATGTATCTTATGTCAGCTCTACCTTGTGGACTACACAAATTGATTCCTCCACACTTCGGGACTTCACTTCTGCGAGAACAGTGGCAATCCTGAGAAGCCGTGGGTGGAATACCGACAGGTTCTGGGATAAGCGGAGCACTTTTGAGGAATGGAGTTATACAGATATTGTCATTAGATTTTCATAATGTAAACTAATAAAAATTAATACACAAAAATGCCTACGTCTATACTCCTGGATAGCACTTGCAAGCAAACACACATACCATGTGCCAGAATCCTAACAGTGAATTCGTTTTGCCTGTTGTGATGAAAGACTGATAGGAATGCTTTTTTCTGTATTATGTCAAATGTTTAGCAGTATTTCCTACATTGAACAAACTTGGGAAAATATTGGTTGAATTATTTTTATTTTATGAAATAGAAAGTAATTCACTTAAAATATTGAAAATAATTTTTTAAATAATCTATAAAATTGAATGCTGTCTCCTGCGAATTAGGAGTGGCCAGAGCCCCTTTTCTGTAAGGTAACAACGGCAGATGAGTGGAGCGATGCACGGATGGATCGTTAGAGGTGCAGAGCGGAGGGCAACTTTCGGGTGAGCACGGCCACAGGTGTACAGGACCGACGCCCAGGCACGCAGCGTATGTAGGGAGGGACGATCAATGGTAGCTGGATAGAAAGTCAGACAGGTGGCTAAGTGAATGTGTAAATACTTGTGACTAGACAGACAGACAGACAGACAGATAGCTGGAAAATAAGTGGGAACTTAGAGGAAGTTTGAATAGCTTCCTGTGTGCGTATTCTATTTAGAGAGCAAATGCATGCAGAGTTTGCAAAGCGATTGTGAACTTTGGTTCTGAAGTCAAGGAAATGGATGTGCTCCAAAAAGCTAGCAAAAACAAGGTATGAACATCAGCCCTTAGGTGTGCACAGAACTTGAGTGTAATACCCCATAATCAGTACATTATAATTTTTATCTTGAAAGCATTGTTAATGAAGAATATGCCATTCACAACTTATTGAAAATATCCTTTATGTTTTCATGTATGTTATAATGAAGAGACATTGTAACTTACAAGTGAGTAATTAACTTTTCAATGCATAAACACCATAACTTTTATCATTAAGAAATGTAACTTTATTAAAGATAATGCATTCCTAATATAAATTAAAATACCATTGTGATATATTTATTTTGAAGATTTTCTCTTTCTTTCTTTCTTTCTTCTTTCTTTCTTTCGTTCTTTCTTTCTTTTTTGTATTTTACTACAGGGTCTACAGGGTCTCACTATATAGATCAGACTCATAGTGATACACCTGTGTTCAGCCTCCCAAGTGCTGGGGTTGCAGGCGCGTGCCCCCACGCCCAGTCTCAATCGCTGTCTCAGCGCACCCTGGGGGCGGGGCCGGTACAGCAGGCAAATTGAAATATATATATATATATATATATATATATAATTTATGGAGAAAACGCCATAAAAATCTGCCAAGTCATGGCCAGCCAAATAGATCAGCTGATTAAAGTGCCTGCAAGCAGGCGCAGGAGTCAGAGCTTCCGTCCCTGGGCTTGTGGTGCCAGCTCAGCCCCAGGGGCGCGCTGACACAGGTAACGAGACTGGGCGTGATGGCATGCCTGTAATTCTAGCTCTTGGGAGGCTGTAAGCAGTCAGATCGCTATGAGTCCGAACTGGTAGTAAGACCCTGAACACCCTGTAGACCCTTCCCTAAAATACACAAAATCAATCAATCAATCAATCTACCAAACCCATTCTTAGTAATTATTTTTTTTTTTAAATTGAACAATGCATTATGATAAAGAGAAATGGAACATTCATATACTAAAATTAAAGCAGTAACAAATGTAGTAAAGAAAATACAAAATTTACAAATATCTACATAAAATATGCTTTTTGTCCTATTCAGATTTTGAGGTATCCTGCTCACAGAAAATATGCTGATGCAAAGCAACCATGAGACTTTGGAAAATTTTCCAGAGAACCTTAACTCTTCTGAGGTCGAAAAAATCACTAGACCTGCACTTGGTAGATATAGCTTGTGGCTTCTTCCTATTCTAAATGTCTACGAAAGTTACAACAACTTAAAATCTAAGAGAGGTTCTAAAGCCCATTT
Source organism: Octodon degus (assembly GCF_000260255.1). NCBI lineage: Eukaryota > Metazoa > Chordata > Mammalia > Rodentia > Octodontidae > Octodon > Octodon degus. Next base: position 387,046 of record NW_004524901.1, read on the forward strand.
GTGTGACAGATTTTAATTTCTGAGAGAAGAAGCATTATAGAACAGCATCAGTCTCTCCACCCTGCCCCCCAGCTCTGCTTTCTTAAGAATCCCCACCTTCATGGTGCAGGCAAAAGGGAGATACCCAGGAGAAGGCAATGGAATCCTGACCCAGCTTTTAGATATCAGAACCAAGGAATCATCACTTGATATTGATGATTCAATGCATAATCATTCTTAAGGTAAAAATGATTAAAGATGAATTTTAAAAGATGTTAGTTTTGCTTACAGTTTCTAGTCACATCACATCTAAGATACAAAAGTCACACTAACAGCTATGGAAGAATGAAATGCCATAATATTTGTTAAAATTAACCCATTAGTCTGTCTAATTTGGGGAGGTAAAATTGAAATTGCAAGTGATATCTTACTTTGATGCATAGACATGCATAGTCAAAAATTGATTGCTAATTCCCTTCTATGCGCTATAATCCTGTCACTGAGAAAAATCAAAGAAGTGAATGGATCTGCTTATTTCAAGCAAGCTGACATTTTGAATTTTCCTTACAGTGAAATAAGGGAAGGCAGATTATCATGAGTTAATTGCAGTTTATGGATTGTATCTTTGAGAGTGGCAGAAATAATTTGGCAGAATTGTATTTCATTACATCACCTACAAGGTGTGTGTCCATATGCCTGTTTTCCCTTGAGAACAATGATTGTTTCTCTCTCTCTCCCTCTCTCTCTCTCGCTCGCTCTCGCTCTCGCTCTCTCTCTTGCTCTCTCCTCCATTTCTTTTAAGACTGAGTTCTCTAAGGTGTATGGTGGTATCTTGTAAATCTTAGACATTAACCCATATTCATGTATGCTAATGTTTTCTGAGCCTTTGAAACAACCCTACTACTTCCTCTTGAAGACCCTTTTTGCACCAAAATTAATTGTGGAAGAGTCCTGCTATAGCCTTTTTTTGTTTTTTGCAGAACCGGGGATTGAACTCAGGCCCTTGGGCTTGTCGGGCAAGTGCTTATTCAACTGAGCCACCTCCCCAGCCCAAGGATTTTGGGGGAGCCACTCAGGATGCCTCATGGCAGGTCTGGCTTGGCTTGAGGGTGAGGAGACCGAGTCACAGCATCCTGCTGCTGTAGCTTTGTGCTCAGTTTCTCCAAGTTGACAACCCAAAATCTCTAAACTAGGGATAATAATATATGTTACTGTGTACGTTACAGTAAGGAATAATGAGATAAAAGAACAAACTCCAAAACAAGTTGTAATACAATATGTAATTTTAAGAGCAATATAATATATGATCTAAGTGCAAAGAGGAAAATATAATCAGTGCATACCACATTACCAAAACCCACCCACTAGCTCATTCTCTTTATTCTATATGATATAATCAGTGCATACCACATTACCAAAAACCTACCCACTAGCTCATTCTCTTTATTCTATATGATATAATCAGTGCATACCACATTACCAAAAACCCACCCACTAGCTCATTCTCTTTATTCTATATGTTCATGCACTTGGAAACTTGTAATGCACATTTAATCTTGAAGGAGGAATTTTAAAATTGTTGATATAAGATTGTCCTTAGTAAAATACTATGCTACATATGCATACATAAGAAAATATAGAGAAATAAATATTTAGTTCAAGAAAATGACTTAAAATGTACAGGCCTTAGTAACTTTCAGTTTCACTAAATAAATTCCTTCCATTATAGCTACTATGCCTTCCTGAATATGAGGATAGAATAAAGGAAGAAAATACTAAATGATGTTAGAAATTGTGGGATGCATTCTTGTAACACTGCAACTTCTACCAGCTAGATCTTGGAAAGAATCCAAACAGCATTGCAACTTGTAGCAGCTTAATCTCAGAAACAGTCCAAATGTCCATCAAATAAAGAGACAAAAATATGTGATCTTTTTATACAAAGGAATACTACTCAACTATAAAGAAGGATAAGCTGGAGAACTTATGGGTAAATCGATGCAACTCAACAACATTCTCATAAGTGAAATAAATGTACATTTTCAAATATTATACATCTCCTTAGGCTGAGAATCTGAAAGAGTAAATATGTTGCAAAATGTACAATAGATATCATAAAATGGGAAGAAATTATTCAAATGGAAAGAGAAATGGGAGAGCAGAAAGAAGAATAGAAGGAATTGAAAAGCTATATATATATTATATATGTACATATATAATATATAATCTTAGTTCATTCAAAAAGGACTGTGCTAGTATTGTTTAGGTAATTAAATAGCATATCTTGTACTTTGACATATAACAATATGAAATGTTTTATCCAGTGTCAATCCCTTTATTTTCTTTTAAAATTTAATTGTAATTATTTTTTTCTTTAAAATAAAATTGACGTTATTGGACAATGATGGAAGTGGGCTAGGGTGAGACAGATGAATGCCTGACTATTCTATACATGAAATTGCCGTAGGTTTCTCAACCAACAATTGAACTTTGACGTGGCTCGTCTGGCCAGCCCTTCACCGGCGAAGTGCGTTTTCCGCCGTGCTCACCACTATGGAAGGCCAAGGGAGAGGTACGTGCAACATTCAGAGTTGCTGTTTTCTTCAGCACTCCCGTGTGGTTAATGTGAAAGTTTGGCTAGTAACAAAAGACTTATGTTTCATGGGTATTAGAAGAGCTATCTAATTATTGTTCTGGAAAGCAACTGCACAGAAAACAGTAGTTTCCAAGATGCTCAAAGGGTGCAGTTAGTCAGAACGTGGTGGTGCGTGCCTGTAATCCCAGCACGAGGGAGGCAGAAATCAGGAGGATCACTAAAGTCTGCTCTGTGTAGTGAGACCCTGCGCGTGTGCGCGCACACACACACACAGTAATAATAATAAAAATAAGACAACCCTCAAAGGGTGCAGTCTTCCTTGTTCTGGCGGTGGCGGACGTCTTTTGCCGCGGCTTCATGGAGGTGCGTTTTGGGGAGGGTGCTGCAGGCAACAGGCTGAGAACACAGTCTGGCCAGGCATCCTTCTTTGCCCATGCAGACCCCAGATCAAGGAATTAGCTAGTGCTGCAAGCCAGCAATAATAATGAAGGGATGTTCTGGGCTGGAATCAATGGGAAATGTCAATGGGCCCTAATGGCACAACTCCTGAAGGTCTACATTAATATTTTCTCATTTTCTGGTTCATCACGTGACCTGGATAACTTGAATGAACTTAATGAAACTCTCAGTTCAGCAGCAAAATTCAGGCAGGGCTGGCAGATGTGCATCTTACATGGCATTTTCAGTTTGATTAAAGCAAAACTGCTAGAGAAGAGTAAAGGCTGGTGCTAGCCTGTGATCTTCACTTTCATGGTGATATTCACACATAAAACGTGTAAACCACGAGGACCATAAACTTTTTAAATTACGGAAAAAAGTGTTTTTTTACTTTACATTCTCTTAGACTATGAAAATTTTCACAGGGTCAAGTAACATGGAAACATGCTCAAAGTTAATGTCTTACTCATGGTGAATTTCCTCGAGTTATTTTCCAATTAACTATATACAAAGCACATATTCTCTACACCTACATTTAAAATATGCATGTGGGGCTGGTGAGATGGCTCAGTGGTCTAAAGCACCTACTTAGAACAAGCTTAGCAAAGCACAGGGACCACGGTTCAATCCCCCAGCACCACATGCCAGCCAGCCCGCCCCCTGGTGGGCTGAGCTGGCCACACACACACACACAAATAAATAAATAAAATTTAAAAAAAATAAAAAAATATGCATGTGGATAATATCCCTAACATATTCATAAATTTAATTTTTGGAATCATTATATGTTTGGAAAACTAAGTCTACTAAGTATATCATTATCTTGATTTCATAATAATGCATCATACAACAAAAATTAAACTACATTTATGTCAGAAACTTATTAGAGTTCTGGCAAGATAGCTCAGCAGACTAAAGCACCTGCTTAGGCAAGCTCATGTACTGCAGTTTGATTCACAGCACCACATGGTGTGCCAGCCCAGTCTCTAGGGCAGGCTGAGCCAGCCATAGCCCAGGCATGGTGGCAAACGCCTATAATTCCAGCTCTGGGGAGACTGAAAGCAGGAGTATCACCACATGACTGAGTTGCATAGTGAGACCCTGTAGCAAACAAATACATTAAAAAGAATAGAAGAGAGGGCCAGGGAGGTGGCTCAGTAGAATAAGTGCTTGCCTGGCAAGCGCAAGGCCCTGACTTCAATCCCCACTTCTAAAAAAAAGAAAAGAGGAAAATAAAAGAAAAATTGAATTGTTAGGTTTCATCAGCTATATAATTTTAAACTTTTCCTAGTCTTTCTCAGGGATCTTCAGTCACAACTATGAAAAGCGTTGCCAAACTTCATTTTCTCATGGCCACATTCTCATACCAGTTTGTCCTGGAATAAAGTCAAGGAAAGCTGAATCTGACTTCAACTGTGTACCAAACATTGTTTCTTCCCTTTTATGAGTATAAGTTGTTGATAGGCTAGAGGCTTATATTTTCCCACACAAAGAAATACTAAGTAATTATAACAAACTCTGATGACAGTGAAAGACTTCACTGAGGGGGTTTTATAGAGCACATAAAGGACACAAAGTCAAACTTCCTCAGGTCCCTGCTATCTGAGCCCCAAAGGCAGCCACAGCTCTTCCTAAGTGATGACATCAAGCTCTGGGCCCCGTGGTGCCCCAGGGCAGCTGCTGTGGCCGCTGCTGCGGAGGCGCAGCCTGAGGACCCTCAGGTGTGCACAGTGTGACAAGGTGAGGTGCAAGGACCAGGGCGTCAGTGTGCTGCCTCCCCCACCGCCTCATAAAAGGGGTTGGGGCAAGTCACATGGTCAGTGTGAGCCTGATTCACAAGGATAATGTCATAGTATGGAAGTCCCGGTTGATTTGCTAGGGTTGGGCTAAAGCAAAAATTGTGAAGAAAAGCTAAAGATTTTGGAAAAGGCAGAAAATGCTGGGATGCTGGTGCTGAGCCAGCAGTTCCCATTCACGGCACCATCTTTATGGTGGTGTTTCCTTCACGGCACAACCAGGAAGCAAGTGTGTGCTCATATTTTATTGAACAGGAAGAAGAAGCCAACATGTGAACTGTGGTGTTCTGATCTATCAGCTTCCATAATCCAAATATCAGATTGTGTATTATAAATTAGTGTCACATAGAAACACACAAATGAAAATCTATAGACATCCTCTAGAGAAAAAAATGTTTTAAGTCAATGACCAAAGTGATCCTCATCACAATTAACTCAAGGTGAAAATATTTGTAAAATACTGAAGATTACAAATGAGCATGGGGTTCTTTTTGCACAATTCAGAAAGGAACCATGAATTCATACAGTGCAGCCCAGTTAGAAGTGCTGATACCACTAGGCAACGTTGGATGCCAGCAGTTGGTACAAGAAGCTGCTGGTTACTGTGTGCTGGCTGTCCCTTACTGAGACTATCTTGTGCTGGACACTTTGGTACACTCTTACAGGTCCTAGATCCTTCCTGTTTTCCTCATTGGCTTTGGTCTTTGGAAATCGTTGGTGACAGCTCTGAGTGTTTGTCCATCATTTTGTATATCAACTATGCTGTGCATACTCTTGAGCTATATTTACATGATTTTGTAGCACTAAATGCCTAATAAATAAAACATGAGCAGATGTACAGGAGCAACTAAGTCAGCTTCTTGTCACAGGTCCTGTGCTGCAACACAGCAGGGCCAGCGCTCAGGAAGGAGCCCTCATAGATGCGCACCTGAGAGTGGTCCTGGAAGTGCCTTTATGAGGGCTGTTTCCATGGGGGTCAGGAAAGAAACCTGCGGATCTTCTGAAGCTCTCTGCCAATGTTAGGCATGCAAATAGGGAGCCCAGGTCTGCCTTCCTGATCTCAGTCGCTCCAGGTGCCTGCTCTCTTCTCAAAATGCAAACGCATGGGCTGGGCATGGGGTGGACCATGCTGCATGGCTGCACCAATGTTGAGGCAGAAAATGGTGCTGAGACAGTCAGGAGGACACCAAAGCAAACTCGCCTCTTCTGCTGGGGTCAAGGTGGAGCAAAGTGAAGGGGGGGTCAGGGAGACAGCTGCCGGTCCAGCACCCTGTGCTCTCCAGTAAGAGAAATACCAGTCAGGGCAGATCAGCTGCCTCAGAAGCACTTCTCCAGCATCATAAAATGTGTGAGCTCACTGACTTCTCAAACAATGCATTCTTTCAACTATGATGGTGTGTATACATGAGCCAGTTGGGTGTATCTTCCCTGTCTTGGCTATCAGAGCAGTCCATCATGCACCCTAGGGCAGGCGTAGAAGCCGTGTCTCCTCTCCAGGATGGACTATGATGTCTTTGGCTAAATAGACCATCTGTGAGTGGTTGGTGTTCTGGTTAAACAGGGTCATCCCTGCTGCTGCTGCTCATGTCAAGCCTGCTCCTGTGCGAGGATGTGGCCTCCAGTCCCCGCTGTGGCAATGAATGCCCACCAAACTACGGAGAACTCTTTCGACCCACGGTCTCTCTGTCTCACTCCATGTACAATAGGAGCAAAACACTCTTCCAAGATTTTGTAAGTGCCTCACTTTTCCCTTTTCCTTAAAAAGAAATTTCAAACAGTTGAGCTTTACAACAGTTTATATAGGAAGACCTCTTCCATGGAAATTGTAAATAATGAATATTAAACAATTAAGCCATGTAATATAACTGAAAATAAAAGTAATAGAGAAAGTTTCATGAAATTTAAGATTGTCAAGAAAAAGTGATTGCTTTTAAAACTTGCCTCATTTCATTTAATTATCACAAATTTAACACCGAATGTAAATTCCCTCTTGTTATCTCAGATCTCTTCCTCCACAGCTGTTTCCTTTCCTATGTGTGGATGCTTCTTTTTTGTCTTCCGTTCATGTGCTGCAGCACGTAAGTGCTGAACTGCAAGATTTCCCTGTTACAAGTTTATCTGCTTCTGCGAATGCTGATATACACGTGCGGCAGCAGCATGGCGTCTTCAGCCTCTTGGGGACATACCTGAATGGGGACTAGATGAGTCGAATGGAATTTTGTATTTAGATATTGGAGAAATATTCCTGCTGTTTCCATATTGGCTGTATTAATATTCACACCACAAATGTACATGGGTTTCTTTTCTAACACAACTATTCTTAACCTTTCAAATCTTCCTAATAATTCCTTTCAATTACACTACTTTTTCTGAATACTATTCTCTGTATTTTTTGTTAATTCCAGTCTTTTGTTACAATTTCTTAAAGAGTTTTCCACTGTTTCAAGACTTAGTGTGTCACAATAATAGTTTTATTTTGAATATATGCTAAACCTCAAAAGATACAGGCCTGTCGTTTAAAGAGTTTTTGAAAAACTGTTAGTGTTTGTCATGTAATTCACAGAAGGAGAATCAGTTGGAACCACACTGCATAGCAGACAGGCAAACGTGGCTTCCTGTGCACCGCGGCATCTGGCCCAAGCAGGGGCGTGTTGCCTTGCGCTTCACAGCTCTGCTGTGTTTAGGGCTCGCGTTGCAAGTGATCAACCCTAGGAAGAGCAAGATCAGCAGGATGGAGGAAAGAGGAAGGCTAAAAGTTCTGGATGAAAAATACTTAAATTACAGAGACGATGGGAAAAAAGCAGCCGCGGTACTTTCTAGGTTCTTAGTTGCAGTTTTCACGCAGCTCTCATTAAAATAACCCTGTAATGTACCAATATTCTGGCAATGGCTTGCTTTATCAAGGATTTCAATGTTCCCCAATATTTCCAGGAGAAGAGGTTTTCCAAGGACTCATTCTACTTCATGCCAGCCATCCGCCTGTGCCACACCGCTGGCATCATTGCTCCAGACGACAGTCAGCATCCCTCAAAAGTGGAGGTGAGTCCCGCTCCCAGATCTGCCTGAACCACCGAGGAAGTGCACTGTCCTTGCTGTCCTGTAGGCTCCCAGAGGCTCTATAATCAGGTTAATAGTAGTCATGCCTGAGCAGAAAGATGGAGAAAAGGAGGGAAAGGAAAATTACATGCTGTAGTTGATAAGGAATATGCAAAATCAAATGCTAGCTAGTTTGACCTAGATCCATAAATGTATAATACATTAATTGATAATATTTTATCCAACCTATATTACCTGGAATATAATGTGCTGTAGGGGAGGTGGGAATGAACAGCAAATTTGTGTGCACATGAAAGAAAGAGAAACACTGGCGAAGTTTTATGCACCATCGGTTACTGGTGACCTCTGGGTGGGCAGCTTTTCTACATCGCTGAGCAGTGCCCCGTCCGAGGCATCGCCTGCAGGCTCAGGGCTCTCCTTCCCTTTCTGCTTCTGCTTCTCTAACGCTGACTTCTCCACTCTGCAATTGCCCCCTGCCTCTTCTCACTTAGCTGAAAGTCTCCTCACTGCACATGCCCTGTACAGTATCTGTGGTGATTCTGACACCTGTGAGCCTGGTCTCTTTTCTGATGACAGGAAAGCTTATATGTCAAGACTTAAATATTTAACAAACTGCTAATTTTTAAATTTATAATTTCTCTTATTTTGTTCTCTGGATAAACACAGATTTAAATGGATTTCAAAAATATATATGCAATTCCACTGGGAAAATAAACTTGGAAGTTATTGTTTGCAACTCTAAAAAACGTATTCATTTGAATACACCAGATTTGTATCTTTTCTAATATGGAAAAACAAATGTGAATGAAAAAAAATACACTTTTCCAATAATTCTATAATTTACAGAAAAATGTTGATGCACCCAAGAATGACAAAAAAAAAGTTTTAGTTTACTTTTGCTACAAATGTAACATGTAACTAACCTGGGGTATCACAAGCATTTTCCCGTGACGTCTCCAACTTTGGGTTAGTACGCAGATGATCTCAGGTTCGTGGTCCGCTTGCTGTACTCCTGGAATAAGCCCCTGAAGCACCTTGCTAAGGAAGCCCATCGCCTGCCAGAGTATGGCGAGCATCTCAAAAAGGAAGTCAAACGCATTGCAAGGCAAAACAAAAGGCTTGAAAAACTCATGACAGATGTAACAAACCAGGTGAGCATCTTGGGATTTTTCTTGGTGTTTGATTAAAGGGTCCTCTCTTGATGAGAAATCTTTGGAAATCTTTCATTTTTTTTCAAAGAAAACATTTCAATATCTCCACTCCAGGTTTGATTTCCTAGCCTGCAATTCAGCAAAGCGGGAGCCTCAGGCATTCACAGGGGGACTGCCAGCCCAGTTCATTTGGTTGAAGCTGATTCCTTTCGGCACTATCCGCAGAGCATCTCAGGATGTGATTTCTCCTGTGGTGGCTGCCTAAGTTCCAGGAAAGGGTAACCAGAGCAGAAGCCCTAAGACAAGTGTTTTCCTCAGTTATCTCACAACACTTGTTTAAGAATTCTACCCAATTCTGTCTCTCTTGGTCTTGCAACAGAGGAAAGAGTAGGAAGGGAGTAAGGAGGAAATCTCCATTAGCCCAGATTGCACCCCACCCTGGCTGCTACACGCAGGAGCATGAGGAGGCCAGGGCATCCGTGGTTTCCCAGAAGAACTAGTGCAAATTTCTTCATTTTATAATTTATGGAGGGTCAGCATCAGTGTTGTTTCCTTGCATGTTCCTAAATAAAATTGATTTCATTATATATGATTTTCCCAAATAATTCCTTATACATATGTTCAATTAGTATTTAAATATGTATCTCAATTCCCACATGAGACAATACTAATGTTAGAAATAGCTAAAGGGGGCCAGAGAGATGGCTCAGTGGAATAAGCGCTTCCCTGGCAAGCTCAAGGGCCTGAGTTCAATCCCCGGTTCCGCCAAAAAAAAAAAAAAAAAAAAAGAAAGAAAGAAATAGCTAAAGGATTTGTGAATTCTCTCAAATAATGTACCATTTTAAGAATAATAGTTGGTCACAAATATGAAACAAACAGTTTTTATTTTATGTTTGTCTTAAGAATATGTTGGCTGCAGTAACTTTCCAAATTTCATGAGAAGAGACTATCCTCAAATTAAAATAATAAATTGACCTTGGGAACCATTTCAGATTTCTGCGCGGTTTTTCATTAGTATGACCTTGCTTCCTGACCTCACAGTTGGTTTGATAATACTACATATTCCATTTCTTTTGCTGAAACTTATTCTCCTGCATACCATGATATTTGTACAGTACGTGTTTTCTTATACTTTAGGCAGATTTATTTAAAAATTAGGCAAAAGAAAGCCCACAGTCACAGGAATGCATGCGTGGGCGCGCGCACCCACGTGCCCCCCCGGGTTTGAGTTAGGGCCTAAAGCGTGAAGGTCAGCCCCTCAGGGTCCACAGCCGTGCTGGATGTGCACCTGGCGGGGCTGGACTCGCCGGCACACGTGCAGGCTCCATGGCGTCTCTGGGCTCTGGGATCTCGGAGCGCTCACGCTGACCGAGGCCTGTGGAGGGCTCAGGGCTGTCTTGCTTCCTCCCTCACACAATGCAACACTTGTTTTTTGTTTGGTTGGTTGTTTGGTTTTTGGTTTTGGTTTTGTATTTTTTAGGGAAGAGTCTACAACGTGTTCGGGGTCTCACTACTAGATCAGACTTGCAGTGATCCACCTGTGTACAGCCTCCCAAGAGCTGGGATTACAGGCGTGCGCCACCACACCCGGCCTCAATTGCTGTCTCAGCACGGCCGCCCCGCGCCCGCTTGCAGGCGCCTTCACCCACTGAGCATTTGGCCGGCCTTCAGCACTCTTTTTGTATCAGACCTCCCCCAACTCCACATCGTGGGCCTCATCACAGAGCGCAGCTGCCTCCGCCTTCCGTTTTCATAAACTGAGCTCCCAGGGACTCCAGCCCCAGCGAGCTGAAACAGGAATCTGCTGCTCGTGGAATCCGGAAGACGCATTTCCCTGGTGGAGTGTGCAACTTCTGATACCAATTTTGTACATCTTAAAGAGTCAAATGCGGAATGCCCTTTTGTTATGGAGGCTGTTGTAACGTGTGTGATACAGATACTAGACTACTGATGTATCAGAAGGTGTACACTGCAGAGGGCACCCCAAGGATGCCTTAAGAAATGTTGTTGTTGTTTAATTCGGTGCAGGGTTCAGGGGTTAGATCCCCATCCTGCCCGGCTGATCACGCCCAGGGCACGCTGTGATGGAGATTGAGACTGGGCATGCTGGCACATGTCTGTAATCCCAGTGTTCGGGAGGCTGAAAACAGGAGGATCGCTATGAGTCTGATCTGTGCAGGGGACTCTTAGACCCTGTACTAAATACATACAATTGTTATACATTATTACTTAGGGGGTACCGGGTAGCCTCCCCATTTTCCTTTGGCGCTGCATGTGTATACGCAAGGGCCCACTTCTGGTGGCTCCCTGTGCACTCAGGCAGGGTAACCCTTCCCAGTGATCACTTCTGTGGCACAAAAACGACAAAGGTCTAACAGTTTTATGACATCTTGGCCAGCGTACCTGAAAACTTATGCTGTTAGCCAAAGTTTCACATTACGTTTTCTTCCATAAAATAATTGAACAACTGAAAGAAACAATGATAAAATGTACAAAGAGGAATAACAGGTGTTTGTCTTTTGGACAGTTCGACCCAGACATCACAAACAATGTGGACTACGCGCCCTGGACAGAGCTTCCGTCCCTGCAATCAGCTCATGAAGAGACTCGCCTGTTCGCTACATACAACCTGCTACGCTGCTTGAGCAGGGATTTCAATAGGGTCCGTAGCTATCTCAAGTGGTTCTCCTGTGTAGTAGGTCGTGAATGCTAAACCCACACGCACGTCTTCTGTGGTGCTGATTGTTCGTGACAGTGGATCCCTTGGAAAGTTCCCTTCCATGTAAAGACTGAAAATATTTCTTGGGAGCAATAGTGTCAACTGCTGTCTCTTGAAAAATAAAAGTTAATCTTTTTGCATTGATAGATAATTCAAAGTTGCTTTGTCAAACTCATTCTAAGCTTGAGAGAAAACCAAGTAAATCTACCACCATCTGTGGGAAGATCTTATACAACCTGTTGGAAGTTATTGAGTGCAGTCTTGTAAATAACACGACCAACAAATATTTTCGAATCACTGTGAATTAATGTGTCAGGTTATGAAAATGAACTGGTACATAATTATTATTTCTTATAGCAATCGAATAAGGCAGGGTCAATCAGCAGTGTATAAGAAAGCTTGGCCTGTGCTATGAGCCGAAGTTCATTATTCAGTAATGTATGTGCTGTTGCAGTGGTAAGGTCAGAAATAAAATAGGGCTTCCTGGTCATTACGCGCACGATGAGGACACACACATGTCGCCTCAGTAGCTCTCTAAGCCATGTCTGCTCTCACATTCCACTGCCCTCCCAACTCCTCCACACCTCCTGGAAACACTCTACATGTTCCACTGTGCCTGAATCTATTCAGTGCAATTCAGTCAGGTTTAAGCTCTGACTCATATTCAGCTAAATGCTATCTAACTCCCCTCTGTGGTGGCTCAAGGGACATGAGAGGCTCAGCACATGGTCAACTACTCTGATTGTTCTCTCCCTATTTTTCTAAAGCTTTCTCTCTGCCTAGTACGAGAGGAAACAGAGGGCCAGGAGACACAGGCAAGTTCCGACGTCTCCGACCGCTGAGCAGCTCTCCTAAGAGTCCCGTTGCTTGAAGGTAGTAATCTGCAGTTCCACATCTCAGTGTCACTTGGGTGATCTGCAAGTTCCCCTTGAGGTGGTGCCAGACGCCCTCCAGTACCATCTTCTATCCTTACAGCACTTCTTCCTCTTGCACAGTACTTTCTGCACTCTTTTCCCACGAGTATTCTTTTTTTTTATTTTGCAAAACCAGGGACTGAACTCAGGCCCTTGTGCTTGCCAGGGAAGAGCTTTTTCTACTGAGCCATCTCCCTGGTCTGTATTTTCTTTATTCATCTTTAATCAACTTTGATTATTTATATTCTTTAGTTGTTCCATCCGTTACTTAACCTGGACAAGAGCCTGGAAGGGGCCACACGGCCCCTCACTATCTAACAACACATTGGCTTAGGTTTAGCAAGTGTAGTAGTTGATTCTCCAGAGAAACCCCAAATTGTGGACGTAGTGACATAAAGTGAGAAAGAAGGACAAAAGAAAAGTGCCAGACTCTTTCCTTGAAGTAAGTGTATTGAAATCACACCAAAAATTACCATAACTGAATAAAACATGGTGACACCATCCCTCAATAAAAAGGCCCACAACAGTTTCATTGTGACAGTTTAAGCATGTATTAAAATCACATAAAAATTAATTACTTCTTAGCTCTCAGTTGGAAATTTTCAGAATTAAATATCAAAATACCTTAAATATATAATTTAAAAAGTAAATTTTATAGGCATTTCATATTATCATAAATGAAATGTGTAAACTATATCATTTCTCCAAACCAATACTAAAAATTTTAACAATGAATGCTATTTATTTACAAGCTATGTGAATCAGACATTGAATAAATTTAACTTTCAGCTTTAAGAATTCAATTTTACCTTATTTTCTTTATCTACCAAAATAAAATATACATCATATTGCAAAAGCAAAATGACTTGCATTTTAAAGACATGCAGTATTTTATATTCCTTGCAACACTGGCTAAAGCACCTAAATGACTGTAAGAATATCCAGACCACGGGGTCCAAACCGACTGTGGGGTCAGCAGCTCCTCACTGTTCAAAAAAATTATGCACGTGCAGTGACGTGCGGAAACATTACGCACGTGCAGTGACGTGCGGAAACATTACATACGTGTAGTGACGTGTGGAAACATTATGCATGTGTAGTGACATGAGGAAATATTACGCATGTGTAGTGATATGTGGAAATATTACACACAAGTAGTGACGAGCAGAAATATGCACGTGCAGTGACGTGCGGACATACTATGCATGCGCAGTGACGTGCAACGTGATGGCCTTAAGCGCTGCGAAGCCTCAAGGCAACGATCAGAGCTTGGACTTCCAAGTAGTCTCCCCCATAGGCAGGGAAGCAGGAAGATGTGCGTTAAGGGCAATGTGGTTTTCCTAACATAGTAAGGTGGGAGACAGAAAATACGGTCCAGGAGTTTTGCTGTGGATGGATTTGTGCTCGAGGGGATGCCAGGCAGGAAGCTGCCGCAGTGAGTGTTGGAAGGCTTGACAGCCACGGCTCCTAACAGAGAGCCCGTGTGCTTAGGACCTCTGCGGTGTGCTTGGGGACCTGGAAGCGAAGTCATCGTGCCCCGGCTGCTGGCCACCACTGCTACAGGAGAAAAGCAGAACAAGCCTAGAATTTTGGTGCTTTCAGGAAGGATTTGGATCTTCCTTACCCTTCTTTCCCAGGTAGGGAACAATTTAGTCAGATGGGTGGGAGCTGATTCACACACTGGCTGATAAATGTGTGCTCAGATACAACCACAGAGGCCGGGGCTCGGCCTGAAGGAAGTTTTCAAAGGCGTCTTCCTTGTAGCCTGAGGTAGGTGGGAGCTCTGCGGTAATTCTAATTCCAGGATAAAACCCACCCCAAGGAGACAGGCTGAACTAGTATATCTAGTCATATTTTCCTTATTTATGTGTTTCTTTTTGAAAGAGCTCACGAGTTGTATCTGAGCATGCGTTTGTTTCAGTAGAATCTCACCACGATACATCATTTTTCCATTAAAAGTTTGTTTCACAAAGTTCTCATAGTGTTTCTGTTACATCTCTGTGGGGATCCAGGTTCTCCGTATGTCTTCACAGATTGAAACTTGCTCTCCATTTCTCTTCCCATACTCCTCTTTCCTCATATTTCTTTTTTTTCTTCCTATTTCTTGTAAAATAATCATTAAACTTTTTTATTTTGCTTTTAGATTAAATTTTGAAGTATGTTTGTTTATGCAAATTTGTATGGTGTCAAATTTGATTTTGCTTTTAAATTCTCTTGGACTAGAAGGTCAGATTCTCCATATTTGGGTTGCTTCTTACTTTGTATTAGATTATTAAGTGAGTCCAACAAGTACATACCTGTTTTCCCTTACCATTTAGGCATCTTTTTCTTTTCTTCTTTCTGCATCTTCATGTAATATTGCATCACACCCTTGATGTCTTCTTTCCAGCTGCAAACATAATGCCATATTTATCTATCTTCCTTTCTTTAATGTCATGATTTAAATGTGGACCCAACAACCTTAGTATTTCTATAATATTTAATTATTTTTTCCTTCTCTCTTTTCTTGTTTCCTTCCTTCCTTCCTTCCTTCCTTCCTTCCTTCCTTCCTTCCTTCCTTCCTTGCTTCCTTCCTTCCTTCTTTCCTTTGCTTTTTTGTTTTCTCTTTGGCCAGCCCAGCCCACCCTGATGACAGGGCTGGCGCAGCATGTGATGCTGGAGATAGAGCCGTGATCCCCTGCTCCTACCTAGGCTTGCCCAAGCAGGCACTATAGACGGCTGAGCTAGCTCATCAAATACTTAGTCATTCTAAGCCAAGTATAGCAAGTAGGCTAGTGCAACACTATGATAACAAAGTCCAACCAATTTCTGATCAAGTCTTCATCCACCCTGCATGCAAATCAAGAGGCCTTTAACACTTTGAAAGAAGGGAATCCTGCAGACCAAACAAAATCAGAATGTGAAGGCCTCATTTTCAGCAATCCTTGCCATCCTTCTGAAGAAGAGTTTGCAAAGGTAGAAAATTGTTTTCACTTTTCTAAGATAAAGATATCAACCCTGAACTGTTAAGGCAAGGACCAGCCAAAAGTTTAACGCGACTCCTGTAAACCACTGAATCCCCTTCAAGCAACACCACTGCATTTCTGCTCTTGGTGCAGATTAGACAGTCAGTACTGACCCAAACCCACCACAGCCTCACTCTGCTGCTGGGCTGGGACTCCTGGCTTGGATCCATAATCAGGTAATCTTGCTAAGGCTCTGACTTAGGCTCTAGATGGATGCTGTTGTTTGGGTTCAGTTGTCCCCGCAAAGCCTCATGTAATCATGTGGTGGGCTTTTAGGGTTTGTGATTAATTTATAATCTAATGCTTGGAATACGGGTGTGAGTTCTGCTGGGATTATGGCTGTGAGTGCTACACATTGCCTGGGGCAGACAGACTGATGCAACAAAAGGAAGGGAGAGGAGTGTGCTCTCTGCTTTTGCTGCCACTGGCGCTGATGCTGCTTCTTCTTTTTGCTCTTGCTGCTTTGTTCTTTTCCTGCCATCATGAGCTGCTGCCTCTGCCATGTGCCATGCTGCCTTGGAGACAGCTGGTTATAGCTCAAAATTCCACAAACTGGGAACTAAATGATCCTTTCCTTTCTTAGTTCTGGGTGTTGGTTATTTTGTCCCAGCAATAAAAGAAAAATAACCAAGACAGAATTTGGTAATGAGATGAGAGGTCTTTGCTGTGACTATTCCTGACCATCTGGCTCAACAGTATTTGTGAACAGCTTATGGGAAGGGGTAGGAAAGGTTCAGAGATGTTCCCTGAAAGAGAAGAGCTGAAATGCCTTCAGCTATTCTGAGTGGGAGATTCTGCTCAGAGCTCAGAATATCAGAAGGCTAAAACTAATCCTGCCATGAAGACCAGGCTGGAGTGGTTTGTTCTGAGATGAAGGATTGAACTGGTTTTTTTCTTTGTTTGTTTGAACTACAGACAGTGTGTGCTATAACTTGTCAGAAATTTTGTCTGCATTTTGCTCATGTCCAGAGACTTTTCCTGATGCTGAGATTAAGCACAGTAGATTTATTAATCTGGCTAAAAAAAAATCAAGGCAGTTGACAGTTGAGGTAGTGGCGTGGGTATTGTTGAGAGCGTTTATTCAGATTTACGTTGAGAATCATGAACAAAGAGCCCAACGGGATGATTTAAAATGTTATGAATTTATCCAGAAAGAAAGGCCCAATAAAGCTGTGGACTGCAAAGATAGAGCCAAGAAGATCTCCATTGCTAGGAAGGAACAGAAGACTAAGAAAGATGGCTAGAGGGCATCGCAAGAAGTAGCAAGTCTCTACCATTTTCAGTCTCAAAACTAAAAAAGTGAAAGACTTTGCTTTGAAGAGCAAGCAGCAGAGCACTATGTTCCAGAATGGCAGTGTTATGGGGTCTTAGTTCCTTGGAATCAGGGTCAGGGTGCTCAGTACACAACCTCTATAGCCAAGAAAGACAAAAGCCAGGGCGCTGCTCCAGGTGGAGGAGGACCTTGGCATCAAGCATGTGGTGTTGGCTTTGGCTTCATGCCAAATGCCAGAGTTCAGAGGTTACAAAGGATTACATTTCGATTTCAGAAAGCCTGGGATTCGACATAGCGTGCTCTTGAGAGTGTAGTTTGTGAAATTGTGTGTGAGAATCCCAAAGTTCATTTGAGACCCCAGAACATTGGAAAAGCCAAGAACGTGGATCATCTAAGGATACTTGCAAGGAAGAAACAAACCTGTTTCTAAGAGAAAAGCCAGGGAAGCTACAACCCCCAGACGGGCCACAGTGGCAGAGTCACGTAAAGCCTTTGTAGCTCACATGTTACCGCAGAAAGCTTCCGGCGTTACACGTGGAACTAGAGGACCTGATGTCTGCCCTGGTGTATTTCAGACTTGCTTTGGTCCCAATGCTTTGTACTCCTGGTACATTTGTACATTTTGGAATGGCAATGCTTTTCTTCTGCTACCAAATGTTGGAAATGTTTAACTTTTCATTTGTACAGAGTCTCACAGCTAAGAGTTTGCTTAGATCTCAGAGCACACTTGGGACTTGGACTTTTCAGCAATTTTGTAACTGTTAGGATTTTGGCAACCCTTGGAGATGAACTAAAGCATGCTTTGCATAAAGCAATAGACATGAGTCTTTGGCAGGTCAGGGGCGGAATGTTATGGAGTAGGTCTAGTTGTACCCCGAGGCCTCATGTAGCCCTTGTATGGGCTTCCAGAGTGGATTTTCTAGCATCCTTCATTCCATGCTTTCTCTTCCATAGGAAGCATGGAGATGAAACTCCTCAAAAATATCCAAAAACACAAGAGCACAGGAAGCCATGTCTCCCACTGTTGCTTCTACCCTACTCTACCTTTTACTGTCACCCAAAATATTCTGTCCTGCTCCTTCCATTGGAAGTAAAGTTGACCTGCTCAGGGCTTTAGGTGATGACACACACTGCAGCCCACCACTCTCCAGACAAACCAGCACCCTTTCACCCTTTGAGCAGGCTGCTCTACAACTCTTCAGGTGCCAGCATAGGTGCCAACCTACTACCATGGCCCTAGGACAGTCTTCCCAGCTGGGACCATGAGCCTCAGCATCCAAAAGTAGTCTGAACACTGCTAAACCTCAATAAATCCAACTTGCATTGCCTTCAGCACCTAATAGCCAGTGAGATCTCCTCAGCCTCTCATGAAGAGTTATTAGGGTTAGATCTGTCATGGGAGCTGAGTTAGCCATTCCATGGGGCAGCACTGCTGAGCACTGGCTTCCTGCAGAGAGACAACCTCGCAGACACCAGGACGTGGGGCGGCTGTGCGAGCCGGGACCCTGTAAAAGGGGCCAAGAGAAAGTGCGGTCCTCCAGGCTTCGTTTTCACTGGCATGAAGCCAAGTGGGCCTTGGAGAGGACAGCAGTATCTGTTATCAGGCCAGAAAGCCTCTGACACGTGAGCCCCAAATGCCTGGGCCCCACAGAGGAGGTGAAGACACAGAAGACACCCAAGTTTAATGTCACGGCTCCTAAGAGACTTCGCTCGGCCTGCTTACACTCCAGAGAATAATCTCTTTTCTACCTCCAAAACATGTGCATTCTTAATGCAATTTCTTTCTGTCTTGTGTCGCTCTTTGGTAAGGATACCAAAACCTGAAAGAAATCTCTATGCGCCCCTATACCTTGGGAAAACAATGGGGAATCTTATCAAACAAGCACATGTCAGGCACCAAAACGGAACAGGGAAGGCATACAAAATAGCACCTTAAGGAAGCAATAAAAGTGAACATTATTTCCTGGTAAAATTTAAAGTGCAAGATAACATTTATTTCAAACAGATTGAACGTAAGGAATATAATAACCCAATCCATTCCTCTGTGAATATCTGTGGGTTGGGCATTCACAAGATTGTGAGTGCCTCTTCCTAAGAAATACGTGTGGGACACGGAAATCACCGAGAGTGCCTCCTCCTAAGGAATATGTGAGGGACACGGGACTGACTATGACAGCCCCATCCTAAGTAATACGTGTGGGACACGGGACTCACCGTAAGTGCCTCCTCCTAAGTAAAAGCTGTGGGACACGGGACTGACTGTGAGTGCCTCCTCCTAAGTAAAAGGTGTGGGACACGGGACTGACTGTGAGTGCCTCCTCCTAAGGAATACCCGTGGGACACGGGACTGACTGTGAGAGCCTCCTCCTAAGTAATACGCGTGGGACACGGGAC
>NW_004524901.1:410052-433436 GCF_000260255.1 Octodon degus
ACTCGGACCTCCTCTTCCAATTGGCACCAAGGTCTGGCCCTGGATCTGCCCAAGACGATCAGACAGAGAAACTCTAGATGTTCTGTCTGCAGGCCCACTTGAGCACTGCCTCTGGGGCCCCGGGCAGCTGCAAAATGGCCAAGCCTCACTGGTGAGTCTCTGTGGTAACAGAAGGCCGGGGTGCATGAGGAAGCAGGTTGGCCCACAAGCTTACAATAACATCATGCAAGGCCCACTCACAGTTCTCCCTGTTAGCTAGGACTGGTCTGCAATGATGATGCCTTGATAAAAGTAGCAGGGAAATCCAGCGTCTCAGGGAAATTTCACTAAATATTTTATAAGGAAAGACAGTTACCAATCTTTCAAATGACAGATAAGAAACCACAGAGTGAAGCAGAATGACTAGATTCAGTGCACACATGTGTGTCAGGCAAACCCGGGCCACGTAACTGCCAGCCGCCTCGCGTGCATGCTCTGGTCCTGACTCCCACTCGCTCCTCTGGGGTGACCTTCCAGGTGTTGTTCCTCCTCGGCAGAGGCAGAAATTGGGAAGAGTCTTTCTGCTGTATGATCTACTGTATACAGGTGACTTATAGACCTCTACGCTAGGTACAAACGTTTCAGAGAATCAGACGGGCCCTAAGAGTGCAGACGCTACGAACGTACTACCACAGTGGCTGCATGTGCATTGTTTAAGGCCCTGTCGTGAAGGTAACATGAATTACCCAGAAATATCTCACTCAGAGCAAAAAACATGTACAGTAATCAGTATTATGCAGGAGACTGAACTGGGCAGATGCTGGTTACCCAGTAGTGCATCAGAACATCTTGAGCCCTCTCGCCAGTTGCCCCTTGTTCATTCCATGAACATCTACTGTGCAACTTCTCGCTGTTGGATCAGTATAAATTCAACATCTGCATTTATGATCTTTTTGGTTCATCATAATTTTCCCCACATTGTACCCACCATGTAATTGTGCATCTACCTTCTGAGTTTGATCTCAAATATTTTCTTTGTCAAGTGGGCTGTTGACAACCACATGCCCAGGTCCTGGTCTGTCTCTCAGGAGCTGGCTTTCACAAAACAAAATATTTTGCACCTAACCCCATAATTAGAATTTATACCTCAGTTAGGGAGGACAAACTTTTGATATAGTGAATATCTGTAGTTTGGGTTTTATAATATTTCTCTTGCATCATTTTCAGGCCTACCACCCTAACAGTCCAGTAATTGATCGTGCACTTTTAGTAGAGGTGGACTTGCCTGTTTAAGCTGTTTAACTTTCTCAAACCTTCTGCCTATGCAGAATTTGGAACTCAAGTAAATTGCCATGCTAAGTAACCCCAGCAGTCTCACTCCAGTACAGGAAGTTTTCCGCCTGTGTGTTGACCGGCAGGACCACCACAGGTGCACAGCCTCACTTCTCTTTGAGTAGTTCAAACACTGCCTAAAATTTCATTAGCTCTGGTTACATTTAAAGTAGAATTGTTTTGTCAAGTTCCCTTATTGAATTAAATACAACACTACAACTGCTTTCCCTCAGTTCTCTAGGAAGATTTCGGGACCGCAGAATCGTTTTACACCCCTTCTATGGTAACAGGAGCACAGAGACTAAGCACTTCAATTTTATTAAGAGGAATTTCCCCCCTGTGATTAGGAGAGGGTCACTGAAGCACAGCCTACTCACTAAGAGCTGCGTGGACTTCGCAAGTGACCTCACATGTCTGTTCACGTTTCTCCTTTGAAATGTGCGTCGCGTGAGTCGCATTCTCTTCTGGTTGTTGTGAAAATGAGCAGCGCAAGCTAATGCACACTGCACGGGAAGTGATGGATCGGCAGCCATAGAGCCCGCCGGCAGCGCCGGTTCAGGGTGGGATTGCTGTGCGCCTGTGCGCGCTTCTCGGCGGGCCACGCGAGCACGTCAGCGTCGGACAAAAGATGCTGCAGGCCGGAGGTGGGCCACAGACGACGCCCTCCTGAGCAGAGCAGGGCAGCAATCGCTGCGCAAAATGCTGCCCCTTGGTGCTGCGCCTTGTCCAGAAGACTCTTGGTGCCATATTGAGGACACCTCTTAGGATTCCTTTATATGCTTTCAGTGTATTTTACTACCTTTTCCCCAGAAAACTTCCATACATCGGCAACTACAGTATTAGGAATTTAGAAATAAATAAAAATAATTTCTTTTCCACCAGGGCTATCAAAATTATTTATTTTACACCTTTCTAACTATGTTTTAAATTTTAAAATATGTAAAGTGAAAAAGTACTGAAATAACTTAATGTTGTATCATATATTCAAAAAACAGCTAGGGAACTGCTTTTTCATACTTCTACCAAGTTTCTTCATAAGGCAGATAAATGGACAATTGTGACAAAACCAAAAATGCAGCTCTAAGGTCAGCTAGTTCCATTAAAAAGTGAAACATTGTTTTACCAATAAAGTTTCATTGAAGGCATCATTTTCAGTGTTGCATCATATCCCGCCATGCGACACAGGCTATAACATAATCCCTGGGGCATGAAGTAAAGCTGAAAGGGACCCTGAGACTGACTGAAGAGGTCGCTTCTCCACCGGTCACCGTGAGCCCTGAGTGGAGCCATCCCACAGAAATGCCAAGTCCCTTGTTTAGCTCCCTTCCCTAACCCGTCATCTGGGCAAAGCTCCTCCAGGGCGCAGGACAGGTGCTTGGACTGGGCCCCCGCGGCAGCTGCTGCAGCTCACTGAATCCGCTGGTTCATTCACTAGTGCATTTGTTCCCTGTGGGTCTCTAGCGTCTTCTGCCCTCCTTGTGTTTCCATACATTCAGTCTTCTCCCTTGCCACAGCATGCTGGAGTTGCCATGACAGTGAAGTTTGCTATCTGTTATCTCTACATTGAAGTCTGTCTTTCACTTTATGTATCCTTCATGTTTTTTGTACTAATATTGACAACTTTAGCTACACTGTCCATGATACATCCTTTCAGAAAACACTCTAAAAATTTTACCTATTAATGAAGGTTAATAATCATTTAATGTTTGCCTAATATTACTTTTATAACAGTGTTGCTTAGCTACTGTCTTTGAGGTAAAGCTTGTCACAGCAGGAGCATTTCTATTTCTAGGATGTGCTCTTCTGCTCTGTGGGCCCACCGCCTGGATAGCAGCTGAGCAGCTTATTTGGTCTCCACTTGCTGGATGGCAGGGGAACCACCAAGTGAAATTTTGACAGTAAAATAAACTCCAAATGCCTGAAAAATCCAAGTCGTGGTCTAATTGTGCCACTGCTTCAGACTGAGTGTCCGACATGCTAGCCTATGATATGGTAAATTCACATTTAAAAATTATAGAAAAAATCTTTTTTTCTGTGGTATTCTTTTTTCCTTTTCTGTTAAAGAGAGTACACAATACTGTGGCACTGCTTCCCAGCTTCTCCCTGCGGCAGAACGTGAAGAATTATCTGCATTCCTCCAGAGCTGGTCGTGAGGCACTCAGAAGAATAAGTAATACGACTCAGTAGGCGACTTGCACCTAGCAACCCTGAACAAGCCTGGGAAGGAAGGAGGCTGTGAGCTCAAAGGTCGCAATGCAAAGAGGACTCTAAAAACGACAGAAATTGTGACTTGAGCAGACCTCTATCCATGGCTAACTTATGAGGCTCCGAGACATGAACTAGATAGAAATTCTATTATTTTTTTTTGCCAAATCTATATGAACAGAACTATTTCAGAGCAAATGAAAGTGTCCTCCTCAAATTATAACTAAGCTGAATGACAACAGCTCACACATTTCAGAGACTTGAGCCAGATTGCATACCTGGAGCACGTGGCATGAAGCTGATGGACCAAGATGCACCAACAAGAAAGCACCCTGGGCATCTCCATCATGTCCCCTGGCAAAGGGAATTGAGCTACTGAGCAGGGAAACTGCGCAGGAAGAAGAGGCAATAAACATAGCAAAGGCTACTGGACAGGGGATGTGAACTAAATCTGACTGTAACAGGTCCAAAATATGAGTAGTCTTGCAATAAAAGTAGGGGCCTGAGGAAGGAAGATGATGAACAGGCTTTTAGCCAAGATTGAGCTCACAATGGCCATGAGGTCCTGTATTATGTTCAGTTCAGAAATCTTAACCTGCATGAATAAAATTGATATTCTATAGAATGACCAAATTAGTTCACTGAACTGTAAAAGTGAAAGGAAGCTATTTTGGTGATAATGGTTAAATCGAATCTTTAGAGCTGCCTCTATTTGGTAAAATAATAAATGAAAACAATATTGCACCGCGCATAGAAGGGTCAAGTTTGGTGTCACCAGCAAGGGTTTGAAAGAGGCAAGCATGATGAATGCTAATGGAAGAATATTCAACTATCTTTTTTAGTCTGGGAATAAGATGATGGATCTTGGAGAACTGTGAGAGGTTGCGATGTGCTTTGAAAAACAGTGACCGTAATGTTTCTTCTATGCCAGATGTGGCTTCTTTCTGAGCTCGTTAGCACTTTCCTTCGTCCTGAGGTGCAGCTCACCCAGGGGGACGCGGCTGGAGCACCACAGGGATTGGGGTTCAACCTGCCAGCACACACGTGTGCCTTGAGGTCCTGCTACGGCAGCATTTCCCATAGCGCTCAGTCTGCACCCTGGAGACAGGAGGACTGCACATGACTACTACACCACTACTCCAGAACATATTCTTAGACACTAGAAATTATTTGATTCTGATATTTTGACAAAGAACTGCTGACTATTTTTCTGCACCCAGCATGGCTCTCTTATCTCCGAATGGAAAAGTGGAATGCAGAGGAGAGTACTGGGTGTGTTACTACTTCACAACTGCAACTGTACTATAAAAAGAAGAAAAGAGCAATAATTTCCTTAGGTTAAGCCTGTCTGTATTAAGAGATAATGCTAACTTGTGCTCAAAATGTAAATCTAATGTAAATCTAACACACACACACACACACACACACAAAGACACAGAGATTCCTGCAGTCATTAAGTCACCATTGGGTGCATTCAATACCACTGAACCTGTGGCTCCTCTCTTTTGCCCTTTAGGTCTCATCGACAAGGTCTCCAAGGCAACTTTAATCCAAGCCTCATCCACTATTACTGACATGAGTTTCCCGCAATAGCCCATTAGATTGCATGGGTGAGGCTTCCAAGTCAGCGACAACTGGAACCTCTTCCGGGCTATTTCCACCCTTAGCTGACTTTGTTCAAGCTCCGCAAGGACTCTGCACCTTATAAGAAGTAAGTGGCTGATCTGAACGTACCTACACTCATGTGTCCTTTGCTCTCAGTGACCTCTAACAGATGTGAGAAGCTCCTCAGACAATACTGACACATTCATTACGGTCTTTAGCAGACTTTGTCAGGCCTGTGAATTAGACAGATAACTGAAAAAATATAAAGGTATTCTTAAACAATTCACTGCCTTCTACCAAGAGACAAGCACCACTACAACTACTATTAGATTTGAGAATGAGTATCATATGAATAATTTTAGAAACAACATATGGAGCCAAGAATAACTGCATTTTATTGCAGCCCATGCAGTTCCTAAAATAAACTTCTCCTGGCCCACTAACCACATAGGACACTGAACTAGGAGACAGCTTCAGAAATACATTATTGAAGGTCTAAAAAGGGCAAGAAATAATCCCTTCAATTATTTTTGTTATTTTCATCTTTTTCTACTTTTATTTTTAAAGAATAAAATATTAATAAAAAGAGCATTAGAAAAACTACAAAATTTCACTAAACACATGTATCACTGTGGTGATGGGTTCACTTCTTTTGGAAAAAAAAAACATCTAGGAAAGGAACAGCTGGCTTAAATGAGACCTCCAAGTCTTGCTTTTTCAGGAATCTCAATACTGATTTCCACAGTGGTTGTACCAGCCTGCTCTCCCACCAACAATGAATGGAGAAGGACTCCTCTTTCCCAAATCATGTTGAAAATTTTTCATATATTTTTTTGTGGTTTGATTCGCTTTATCTGTGAAGTGTGTATTCATCTCAAAAACACATGTTTGGGCTGGGTCTTTGAATTTTGGAAGCCAGATTTCTAAAAATTCCTTATATGATCTAGATGGGACTCCTTTGTCTGAAGGACATTCCACTATCTTTTTTCCCAATTCATGGGCATTTTTCCCCTCTGTTGGTGATTCATATTGATGTGCATGAACTTTTCATAAAGACTGGATCCAAATTGGTGATTACTTGGGGTGTATCCCATGCAGTTTTATTTTTGTTCATAAACTCTCTTCCTACAACTGAGTCCTTAAAATTTCTACCTCCTTTATCCTACAGAAGATTTAGTGTTTCAGTTTTAATATTTAATAGTTAATACTTGATCCACATTCACTATAGTCTTTTGCATGCTGATAGTCATGGGTCTATTTTTAGCCTTTTGTATGCAGGAAGCCAGTTTTTACAGCACCATTTGCTAAAGAGGCTGTCTTTCTTCCACTGAATGTGTTTGGCCCCTTGATCAAGGATAAGGTGGCTGAGGGTCTGCGTCTTGTAAACGGTTCCATTGACATCAGGTGCAGGTGTTTGCCAGTACAATGGGGGTATCATCTCATTGCTTTGTAGTATAAGTTCAAGTCAGAGATTGTGATGCCTCCTGCCTTTCATTTTTTCCTGAGATTTCTTTTGCTATTCTAGGTCTCTTCTAGTTCCAGACGCATTTTAGGAATGATTTGCTAGATCTTTGAGCTATACTGGTGCTATTATAATATGGATGGTTTTGAAGCTCAGTAACTATTTTGGGAATATAGCCACTTTCACAATTTAATTTCTTCCTATCCAGGAGCAAGGAATATCTTTCTATTTTCTGAAATCCTTTGCAATCTCTTTTTCAGAGTACTATAATTTTTTCAGGATAAATATTATACTTCCATAAAAGACTGATTCCAAATTATTTCATTTTTATGGTATTGTGAAAGGCTTGATTTCCATAATTACTGTCTTTGTGCAGTTTTTGTTTGCATATAAAAATGTATTGAGTTTTGAGTGTTGAGTTTGTATCCTGCTATGCACCTGAATCAGTTTACTAAATCTACATGTCTTTAGTGGAGTTTTTGGGTCTTCTAATGTATAGTACCATGTTATCTGTAAAGAAGGATAATTTCAATTTTTTATTTCCAATAGTTTTTCTTTTTATTTTTTCTCTGAGCTAATTGCTGGCTAATATTTCCAGAGCCACAATGAATAGGAGTGGTGACACTGGTGGACATCCTTCTCTTCTTCCTTATTTTACTGTGAAGGCTTTCAGGTTTTTTAATTTCTTTTTATTTTCTTTTCTTTTTTTTTGTATACTAAGGAAGGGTCTACAAGGTGTTCAGGGTCTCACCACTAGATCAGACTCATAGTAATTCTCCTGTTTACAGCATCCCAAGTACTGGGATTACAGGCGCATACCACCACACCCAGTCTCAATTGCCTTCTCAGCTCTTCCCAGGGGTGGGGCTGGCATGGCAGGCCCAGGGATGGAGACCCCGGGGTCCTGCACCTGCTTGCAGGTGCTTTAATCCTATGAACTATTTGGTTGGCCCAAGACTTTCAGTTTTTGTCCCTTTAGTATGATATTGGCTGTTGGTTTGTCATAGATGGCTTTTATTCAGTTGAGGTAAAGAGCATCTATTCCAATTTTCTGTAGAGTTTTTTATTATTATTATGAATGAGTAGCTTTTTCTGCATACTAAGATGATCATGTGTTTTTTGTCTTCGGCTCTGCTGATGTGGTATATAACCTTTATGCATTTTTGTATACTGCATCATTGCTGCATTCCTGGGATGAATCCCACTTGGTCATGATGTGTAGTCTTGATGATTTGCTGCATTCTTTTTGTTAGTATTTTATTAAAGATTTTTGTGTTTATGTTCATCAGGGAGGGTAGCTATGGTTCCCTTTTTTGGTTAGGTCCTTCTTGGGCTTTGGTATCAGAGTAATACTTGCCTCCAAGAATAATTTTGGATGAATTTCTTGTCTTTGAATTTCATTGAAGAGTTGACATTAGATCTTCCCTAAATTTGTTGTAGAATTCAGCTGTGAATCCATCAGGACCTTGGTTTTTCTTTGTTGATATGTTTTTTAAATTACATTTTTAATTTCACTGAATAATACTTTGTAGTCAGAATTTTTATAACTTTTCATTGAGTTTTGGTAGTTCATATATTTATCTACAAATTTTCTATTTTCTTCTGTGCTTTTTGTTCTGTGAAAGTAAACATTTTGGATGTAGGTGTTGACAATCTTCTAAATTTATATAGGGTCTGTAGTGATCATCCCTTTTCATTTCTTATTACATGAATTTGCACTTATTTTTATTTTCTGTTTGTGAGTAGGTTGGCTAAGGGTTCATAAATTGTGTTCGTTATTTCCAAGAACCAACTTTTTTGACTCTTTTTGTTTTTCATTTCAACTCCATTGCATTTATTTCTGCTCTTATCTTTAAAATTTCCTGCATTCTTTGGTCTTTGGGCTTTGCTTGGTCTTCTTTTCCTAGGAGCTTGAGGTACAGCCAACATAGTTTGTTGGGCTTGTTCTTTTTTCATGGTGTTAGAATTTATCACTATATATTTTTTTCTCTTAGGACTTGTTTCATTGCATCCCACATGTTTTGGCAAGTTATACCTGTATTTTTTTTAAATAGAACTGTTGTTTAATTTAGTCTTTAAATTCTTCCGTGATCATTGATTGTTTAGGAGGATATTGTTTAGTTTCCACCTGTTTATTGAGTTTTTACCATTCCTTTGGTCAATATTTCCAGTTTCATTGCATTATGGTCAGATAATATTCATGGGATAATTTTGATTCCATTGCACTTACTTAAGACTGCTCTGTGTGTTAGCATATGGTCTGTTTTGGAGAATCACCTGCATCCATCTAGGAGGAATGTATATTCTGATGCTGTATAGTAGAGCACTCTGTGAAGGCCTACTAAGTCCTTTTGTTCCCAAGTTTAGTTTAGTCTCTTTATTGGTTTGCTGAATGTTTGCTGGGTTGTTCTGTCTCTTTGTATCAAGGAGATGTCAAAATCCCCTAGTACAATTATGCTATTTCTCACTTGATTTTTCATGTCTATTAAAATTTGTCTGATATAGTTGGGTGCTCCTACACTGGATGCATATATGTGTGTAACCATTATCTCTTTCTCTTGCAGTTTTCTCCTAACAAGTGTGTAGTGACATTCTTTATCTCTTTTAAACACGCTTGGTTTGAAGTTCACCTTATTGGCAACTAGAATATCTACCACTTCATTTTTCTTTGTCCCTGTCACATGGAGTACCATAATTATTTTTTGAATTAGATATGCTTCTTGTATGTAAAATATTTCTGGATTTTGTTTTGTGTGTGTGTGTGAGTGTGTGTGTGTGTGTGTGTGTGTATTTTTTGCAAGGTCTCACTATGCAGCTTGGACTCATACCAGTGCTGGTATTGCAAGCATGCACCACCATGGCTGCACTTGGTCACTGGCTGAGTGTGCCCAGGGGCAGGGCCATCATGGCATGTAGAGCCAGGAATCAAACCCCAGTCCCTGCGCTTCTGTAAGCAGGCACTTAGTCCACTGAGCTCTCTCACCTACACTTGGATTTTTGAGTCTTCCTCCACTCTGCCAATCTGCTTTGTTTGATTGGTGAATTGAGTTTGCTGACATTGATGGCTATATTATGTGTATCGGCTTGTCTTTGTCGTGTTGCTTTCCTACTGTAGGATCTCTACACTTCTCCTCTGCTTAATTGCCTTCTCTGCTTGGTGGTTCTCTTCTGCTATTGTTCTTCATGTTGTGGTTGTTCTTTTCTCTTTCTAAAATATTTGTTGACACTCTTTGTAAGGTTGGTTTGGTGCTCATGAATTTCTGAAGCATCTTATTTCTCCTTTAAATTTGAGATTATTCTGTAGGGGGCATCAATCTGTATTGAAAGTTGTTTTCTTTCATGACCTGAAATATCTCACTCCAAGATCTTCTTGATTTGATGATCTGTATTGAACAATCTTCTATGATTCCTATAGACTTTCTTCCATTATAAGTGATCTATTTATTATCTCTAACAGCTTTTAGTATTCTGTTCTTTGATCATTTTTTGAGATCTTAGTTATTATCTCCTTGGTGAACTTTTATTGATTTATTTATAGCTGAAGTTCTATATACTTCACTTGCATGTATGTCATATTCTTTTCCAATGCTTGGGAAATTTTCTTCTACTACTTCTGCAAACAATCTTTTTAAGCCACATGTGTGAATTTCAGCTGTTTAGTTGATACTGGTTAGTTTTATATTCTTTTTCTTTGCATCATCTTGTAGCTGATGTATTGTTATATCCTTATTCCTTCTTATGGTTAAGAGATTTTCTTTCATGTTTACTATTTGCAATGCCATCTCCAAAGTCTGAAATTTTATCTTGTGTTTCATTTAAGCTGTTCTTCCATCTTTCAATGGATTTCTTCATGTCCTCAATATCTGTTTGAATCTGTTTGATGCATACTAGTTCTTTCCTGTATTGTTCTTTTAATAGTTTCATCATTTTCCTATTCCCTTTTTTTTAACCTTTGTCTTCGTATTTTGTTTTGATCAATTCTTTCATGATTGCTGTCATTTTCTCTTTTGACTGAGAGATTATTTCTGATCTGATTTTCTCTATAGCTTGAGTGACTTGTTTCTTTACTTCAGTTTCTATCATCTCAGAAATTTTAGATTTGTGACCTCAAAGTTTTCTACAATCATGTGTGCTGGCCTTCTTTGGGGTAGGATTAAGATGTTTCTTCATTTTGTCATTTTTGAAGCTCCCAATGTTCTATCTAACTCTACAGCAAAGGTAGTGGGGCGATGTGGGAAACCTGTGACTGGTATCTATTTTATAATAGTGTCAGCCACACTCTTAAGTTTTTATTCTTCTGCTGAGTTAGGCTTCTATTCCCTCTTACTCAGCCTATTTGCCGTAAGCATCCTGCTACGCTCCGGGGGTGGGACCTTCTGTTGCCTGGATACCAGCTGATGTCAAGAGCTGAAACTTCTTCATTCCTACACCCTTTATATACCCAGCACCGCCCCTAAATAAACGAGACTTGATCAGAACTTGTATTGTCTCCATTCTTTGTGTCTCCTGTCCCTTCTCATCCCCACTCCCCCTATAGGGTCCTCGTTGCCTAACCCGCGGGTCGGGACAGGGTGAGTAGCACGGCTCAGGAAAGTGGGTGGCAGGATAGGTTTCACAAATGTCCTGTTGTTTGGGGTTAAATGTCTTTCTCCTCTGTGAGGTGGGAGCAATCCTCAGCTTAAGCAGCATGTGGTGATGATTAAGGCAGGCTGAAGTCATGCAAGGCTCTCTCAGTGCTGAGTCAGTGTAGTGCAGGGCTCACTGGGGCTCCTGTAGGTCCCTGAGGAAGTCTTCTGGACACAAGTTTCCAGGCCCCTGTGGCAGTCTTCCTGGGCAGTGAAGGGTGCCTTGGTCTCTGACGAGCTCTAGCTAGGGTGAAGTTCCTGGGAAGTGCTCACACAGTGCGCTTGGAAGTCCTCCAGGTGAGGATTGGTGATGGAATCTCAGCTGAGCGCTGGAAAGAGTGGGAGTATGGCAAGGGTAGGCACACTATGTCTCCTTACCAGTCTTCTGGGTGAGGACTGGTGGCCTGGACTGAGACAAACTTCACTGAGGGACCCTTCAATTATTCAAAATTGTCATTTATTCATCAGGTAAAAGAAGAGATCACCTCTGCCTAGGTCATTTACAAAAGACATTGGTGACACATACACCTCTGGCTCCGGATTGAACACAAGAGCTCTCTAGTCTAGGCAGACATGCTTTGATGAGTTTCCTAGACTACACAGGTTATATGGTCTCTAGGTCTAAGGCACAACTTTACGCAGTTGGGAACAAATAGTTAGACCTCATCATGTCTAAGGGAACCCAAAAACTATAGGAAGAGAGTATTAAGCCAATGTTTTCTTTCCCACAGCCCAAGACCTACAACAGATTCAGGGATCCTATGAGCTACAGGCTTGTGTCACCTTCTGATGATGTTGCACAACCCTCCATCAGCTTGCAAAGCCCAGAAGTCAGAGCACATCGTTTACGCTGAGAAGCTGATTCGCACATTGCACTCCAGAAGCTTAAGCAGGGGTTGCTTCATGTCCCAGCAAGCAGGCGACTAGCAGAACAGAATGCTAATTTGTATGGTTTAGAAAGGACAGTGATTACTTTAGGAAACCTTACCCAAGATTGAAGAGGAGCTCAGCCCTCTGTAAGATGCCTGACTCATGAATTAGACATTCTTTTTCTAAAGGAATGTTTCTGGGGATTCTGTAGCTCTCACTAGTGCCAGAGGCACCCAAACTGAATTTAGAGAAAGAGCTTACTATATATGCCCTTCAAAATATGCCAAGACTTCTTCCAAAGGAAGCCTATCTATGTCTATCAGATGATCAAATTCTTAGAATTTCAGGCTTTACTTTCTGACAGATGAGCCATTTAAATAAAGTCTTGTTGCTCCTTCACTCTGCCATCTTTCCACCAGAAAAAGAAAAACTGAGGTAAATGGCAGTTATCCATGTATCTGTGCCCTGGGAACACTTGTTTGATATACTCCTTACTGACCCTGATTTTGTATTGCTCCTGTGATCATTCAGCTTTGACATTGAGCCCTTCTGCAAGATTACAGGAAGTCATGCAGCACAACAGGGCCTTGACTAATTGTATCCAACAGGTGTTCAAAGTCCCTCAAATGGTCCCTCCTATATTAAGAAATGAAATCAATGAAGTAATATACCCTCCGAAATCAGATGGCATTGCACATTCTAATAGAAGCACAAGAGGAACCTATAAACTTATAAATTCTGACTTATGTGTACATGTCTTGCCATTCTGGTATCTTGATGACTTTAAAAGGTAATAAATGACAGCTTACTGCCATTTTGGTTTCTAAGATTCACTGTACTCTATTTTCATGCTGCTTCTGAAAAGCTATTGCTGTATCTTCCTGGTGGGAGTTGTTGCAAGCAGCTGAAGCTAGAATTTGGTCATATGTGCGATTGCAGGACAAAGCCACAGTTCCTAAAGCAGTCAGGTTATCTCAGTCTTGGAAAAAGCATACTGCCTATTCAATATAAGCTATTATTCTTTGGGAAATCTTGTGTCATATGATGCTAACTTTGCAAGGGTATAAATGAATGCCCCTTCTGTTTATTTTATTTATTTTATTAATTTTAATGAGAAAGAAATAGCAATGAGACAATTGCGAAACAGGTTAGTAGGACAGTTTCAATATTAATACATTGCATATTGTTGTCCTCATAGTAGTTATTCTGAGTACAAGATTCAGACATTTCAGACATGATATCTTGTCTAAACATTATTAGTACAAATCTTTCCTCTTATTGAAATAAGAGAAAGTAGCCATATATCTATCCTAACATATATATATATATATATATATATATTTACTACAAACCCCCTTCTGTTATCCTGGGTGCCATTTGCCAATCAGACACATGGGCTCACACCTGGCCCAGAGTTGCCTTCTCGTCCCTTCTTTCCTCATTCCTACTGCTTCTCCCCCCAGCCAATATCAGTGACACCAAGGAGTTCTTATAGGAAAATTTGATGTTTGTATCAATAGTAGTATTATTAAAAATGGAAAATGGGTGAAATATAATTTAATCACAAATATACAGGAAAAATAATAGCAGCTACATTACGGGTTGTTGTATTTGAAGTAGTTGTTCAAGGCATGAAATATGGACATAAAAATTTCTCAGACAGACATTTGCGCAAACCTTCCGTTTTAATGCACTAAGAGACATTAATAGAATATGTGACTTGCATTTCTTTCTCTTTTTCCCACTATCCTTTGCTCTTCCACACACCTTAGTTCCTTTTTCTTTTGAATGATTTATTCCTATTTCGTAATGTCTATTGTATGCTTTAGACCTTATTTACTGTTTCTCAAAAAAGGGTCCAAATATATTTAAACATATGAATCGATCAGTGTCGCTTCAGGTATAGTCTCGAGCTGTGCCCATTCAGCTATAAAAGTCTCACGTTGGTACTTGTTTATACTGGAGCAGCCCTCCAGTGTAGAAAGATACCACGTGTTTTCTACCCATTCCTTAGTGGCTATTAATTTTGGATATTGTCAGGATGGAGCTATTACACACTGTGTTGCCATAAGCAAGAATGCAGATATATCACTCTGATACGCTGCTTTCACTTCTTCTGGGAAGATCTCCAGAAGGGGAACAGCTGGGTCAGATGGCGCTTTGAACCTAGTTTCTGTGAGAAAATTCCACACTGATTTCCATAGTGGTTGTACCAATCTATACTCCCAACAATTGGTAAGGGTTCCTTTGTCCCCATGGCCTCTTCATTTGATTCTTTCTTGGTTGATTTCTTTGTGATAATCATTCTTTCTTTGGTGAGATGTATTCTCTAACTTCCATCTGTCAAATGACCAATAACATGGAACATGTTTTCATATATTTATTTGCAATTTGCATTTCTTAATCTGAGAAGACTGTGTTCACTGCAGATGCTCATTTTGGGGTTGGATCTTTGCATTTGGGAGGACAGGGTTTATTAAATTATTTACAGGTACTAGATATATGTCCTCTTGTCTGAGGGACACTGAGCTAAATGGTTTTCCCAATCTGTGGGTTATTTTATCACTTTGTTCATGACTTATTTTGCTGTTCAAAGGCTTCAAATATACTAGATGCCACTTGCTGGTTCATTGAAGAATTTTCTGTATAGTCTGAGCTTTGTTTATGAACTCTTTACCTACATCTATGTCTTCAACATTTATGCCTACCTTTTCTTCCAGGAGATTTAGTGTTTCAGTTTTAATATTTACATCTTTGATCTATTTTGGCTATATGGCATGGTGTAAACATAGGTCTAGTTTTAGTCTTCAGCATGTAGAGAGCCATTTTTTCTGACATCTTTTATTAAAGAGCCTGTATTTCTTCCAGTGAAAATATGTAGACTCTTATCAAAGATAAGGTGGCTGAATGTTTTTGAAGTCTTGTCTGCATTTCATCATCTGTTCCACTGATCCTAAGAAATGTACAGTGTGAGTGTGTGTGTGTGCGCATTTGTGTGTGTGTGTGTGTGTGTGTGTGTGTGTGTGCGTGCCATGCTGACTTTATCACAACATCTTTGCAGTGTAATTTCAAGTCGGGGATGGTGATGCCTCATCCCTTGTCTTTGTTGCCCTATTTCCTTTGCTGTTGTAGGTCTCTTACAGCTCTCAATGAACTCTGAGAGTATTTAGTCTAGTTCTGGGAGATATGGCAATGTCATATAGAT
This sequence comes from Octodon degus, assembly GCF_000260255.1. Classification (NCBI taxonomy): domain Eukaryota; kingdom Metazoa; phylum Chordata; class Mammalia; order Rodentia; family Octodontidae; genus Octodon; species Octodon degus. The sequence continues at coordinate 425,336 of NW_004524901.1, forward strand.
CAGGAATGTCCTAAATAGCTTTAACAATTTTTGGAGTCTGACCATTTTTTATTATGTTGGTTCTTCTTATCTATGAGCAAGTGGTCTATTTCCATTGTCTGATACCCTCTTTGATCTCTTTTTTTAAAAAAAAATATTAGTTTCAATGTATAGATCCACTAAGTCCTTCATTAGATTGATTCCTAAGTATTGCTTTCACTTTTTTTTTGTTTTCTGGATGCTTTAGGGAAGGGTATTGTTTCTCTAATCCTGTTTTGGTGAGTGCTTTTATTTTGTTTTGTTTCTGGTAGAAGAATGCAAGTGACTTTTGAGTGTTGACTTTGTATCACATAATGCTTCAGAAACATTACGGACCCAAAATTTAAAGACTTAATGCAGAAATGGGCATGCAAGATGAACACACACTTCTCAGAGGACGAAACTATAGAAGTGAATAAATATATGAAAAATGCTCCACATCACCAGCCATCTGGGAAATGCAAATTAAAACAACACTCAGATACCATCTCACCCCAGAAAGAATGGCTATCATAAACAAATCAACCAACAACAAATGTTGGAGAGGCTGTGGGGAAAAGGGAACCCTGCTCTAATGTTGGTGGGAATGTAGACTGGTGCAGCCATTATGGAAATTAGTGTGGAGACTCCTTAAGAAACTAGGACTGGAAATTCTATTCAAGCCAGCTATCCCCTACTGGGAATTTTCTCAGAGTAACTGAAAACGTCATATCATAGTTCTTTATTTGTACTTATGTGTATAGAAGCACACTTTGTGATAGTCAAACCTTGGAAACAAACAAGATGCCTGTCACCTGAGGAATGGAAGAAAAAGATGTGGTATTTTTATAGAATGGAGTATTACTCAGCTATAAAGAATGATAAACTCAAAGCCTTTATATTTACATATGTAAATACCATATAGTCTTCATAGTATAAGAACTCAAAAAAAAATTAAAAATAGAAAGATATAACACAATTAAAAAAGAGTGAGAACTTGAGGATTACAGAATGAAGAGAGGACAAGGAGAAAAGCCAAGAAACATGACAGGGGCAAAGCCATACAATTATATACACAAGATGGTTAAGGCAATGATCCTAAGAATCTTCACCAGGTTTTTGAACCTACCAGTTAATTGGTAGGATTCTCATCCTGACGAAACACATATGGTGATACCTGTGAACTAAGCAACTGCATTGAAGATTGTAGTGTGTAATAGTAGGGTCACTCTTGGAATGCTTGTCATTCTGGTCTTCTAAATAGGTACTGCTTGTCATGTCATGCCAATTACTGCTATACTGTCTCTCAAGTAAAAGTTTGTTTTAAAAAGGGTAATAAATGAAAACAAGACACAAGAAAAAGAAAAAAAAATTGATTGCTAAATATATGAGTCTTCTGATGGAGTTTTTGGCGCCTTTTATACAGAGTATCATGTCATCTGCAAGTAATGATTTTTTCCTCTTTTTATGCTTATTCCTTTTATTTCTGTCTCTAGACTAATTGCTTTGGCTCATGTTTCCAGAATGATATTGAATAGGGCTGGAGATAATTGACATTCTTCTCTTGTTCCTGATTTTAGAGTGAAAACTTTCAGTTTTTGTACATTTAGGATGATGTTGGGTGTTGGTTTGACTTAGGCAGTTTTTATTTGACTGGGGAAAACAATATCAATTTATTTTCTATAAATATGCCCATTTTTGTATTGGGTCTTTGTATCTCGATGACCTGATGTTTATCAATTCTTTATATGTTTTACTCATATTATCTTTCTTTGCGTCATCCTGCAATCGTTGAATTATTATTTTCTGAACATTTATTATTTTTAAGAAATCTTTCCTTTTGTGATCATTGTATGAGCTCCAATCTTCAAGGTCTAGAAGTCTTCATTCAGTTTTAAGTAAATGGTTTTGCCTGCTTTCAGTGGAATATCTAATTTCCTACACATCTCTTCGAATCTGTTTCATGAATTCCATTTCTTCACTATAGTGTTCATTTATGATTTCCACCCACTTCCCATCGTCATGTTTTCTATATAGCTGTATTCTAGAGTTGCCAAGCAACTGCTTTATAAATGTTGGCATTTCTTTTTTTTCCTGAGTGATTACTTGTAATATGAATTCCTGTATTGACTCAGGGATTTTTGTTTGTTTTATCTGCTATTTTTAAGAAATGTCAGCTGTGCATCTTTCATTTTTCTCAAATTCAATTTCTAGTCTTGTTCTGACTTGGTTTGAAGTCTTCAGTTGCACTGTGTTTCTGTGTTTGTTATCCTTGTATTTCAATGACTAATTTTGTTTTCTGTATTGATTCTTGTAAGTTTGTGTAGTAAGTAGCTATATCACTCATGTCAAGGTTTCTCTAGGAAAGCTTCCTTCATCAAGGTATCATCTCTGTGCAAGAGGCTCTTGGTTTGTCTTTGTCTTCAGATCCTACCTGTCTAGTTAATTAAGAGTAAGATTTTCTTTTCCATTTGGCTTAGTCTTTACTTCCTTGGTCACAGCCTGTGGTAAAGTTCTTACTCCAAAATATCCCAGTATTGTTACAGCAGTGGGAACAAATGATTACAACAAATGATACCCTAGCTAAAGAAATATGATTCACACTAACAGTAGTCATGTGTATTTTTTTTGTTGTTGTTGGAACCAGGGATTGAACTCAGGCCCTTGCATTTTCCAGAGTCACGTGTATTTTAGAAACTTAAAAACTGTATAACAATTAATGTTGTACTTTTAACTGTAAAACAAAATCTGAAGTTATAAAACAGAACTGATCAAAAATTATAAGGTTGGGCCTGGGGAGATAGATAGCTCAGTGGAATAAACACTTGGCTGGCAAGCAAAAAGGACCTGAGTTCAATCCCTGGTTCCGCAAAAAAAAAAAATAAATAAAAAATAAAATATAAAATAAAATATAATATAAAATAAAATTATATGTTAAGTGTTTCCCTTGGTAAAGTGTTTTTCAGAAGTGGTTATAAAAATTTAAGTATAGAGATTACAATAGACATAACTGAGAATAAATAAAGTAGAAGACAGGCTGGTGCCTGAAAGTTCACCAGTGAACCTTTAGGAAACTGAGGAAAAGGGAAAAAAGAGAAAGAATGAAGGAATAAGCAATCTATTATTGAAGTTGTCCAGGAAAGTTAAAGATAATATTCCCTTATAAAAAATGTAATTAATTCTAGAGAGGTAAATTGAGGAAAAGAAGAGTGAAGATAAGTGACTTAGAAGAAAAATGTAGATATAATACAAAAGAATGCAAAAGAATGTGAAACAAGTCACAAAACAACAAAAATAAGGCTAATAAAGTGAAATAAAACAAAATTCTTCTGATAGCCACTGAGAGTCCAAAACTGCTGGATAGCACTTCCAAGGCTGTAGGAGGTTGGTTCTGTACTTGAGGCAGATCATGACCTCCTGATGTTGGGCCCAGAGGCCAGAGGCTTCAGCCACTACGTTCTCTGTCATTTAATGGCTTCCCGTTCCTTACCGTTTCTCTTGGTGCCGTCACTTTCCAATCTCCTGTGCTGTTGAAGACAGAGACAGGGGCTGCTCCCGGTCCCGTGCACCTTTGGCTCCCCGGTCCTTGCTTAGCCTTCTGTGCTCCTCTTTCCTGCAAGTCTTGTCCTTTTAGGCCGTTTTTGCAAGGTGCGATGGATGCTCTGATTTGATCTGGCCCTCTGCTCCTGCATTGCTGTGCAAGGCTGCTCAGTCCCAGTGATTACTACTTCCTGGAGGTCGGGCCTTAACTTCCCACTCGTGCTTTGTAAGTTCTGCTACTACCCTCTTCTGCCTCTGCCCTAGTCTCTAATTTCCTGGGGTGAGATGTGGGGTGTTGTGGGGTGCCTTTCTGCTCCCAACCCAGCAGCATGGAGATGGTGCCATAGTGCAGAGATGTTTATTTCCACAGGCCCTCTAGGCACAGGCCTCAGGGACAGGGGCTAACTGTTCATTTACAGTGTAGCCATGAAATTCTTAATCTTGTCTTTGGTGGTTCAGGTTAGCACTCCATGGCACAAAGTGAATGACAAAAAATAAATAAACAAATAAAAGAAAGGAAAGGAAAGGGAAAGGGAAAAGAGAATAAAAAGAAAAAACAGGGTAAAAAACTGGCAGTCATTAGGGAGGGAGCCATTCCTTTTACAAGACTTTATTGCTAGACTGTAGCATTTTTATTGGGAGGAAGATAGAGGAGGCTAGAAATCCTGCATTCTAAGTCTATCCTGTTTAGATAGACATTAGGCACATTAGCAGATTATTTTAGTGTAATCTTTTGTATTCTTGTTTTAAGATTCTATATATGGTGTGCAGTCTAATGGCACAGCTGCAGGCAGGTGGGATGCCTTGCTGTTTTATTAATTCCTTTTTCTTATTTGCATTGATCTGTTAGTCCGTTATGCCACATTGATTTTGGTTTCAGGGTCTACATCTTGCCCCTTCTTCCAAGTATTTGTGTTTCAGGAGAATTTCTCTGAGTAGCTCTGAATGAGCCTCTTCCCCTATTCCACCTTGTTGTCTCCTTCAACCTAGTAATAGTTCATTGATCTTATGATTTATCTAAACTATTTCTTTGGTATTGTGTCCTCCAGAGTTAAGTCTATGTGCCTACTTGAGACAAGATTCTGGCATCTCTTGAAGCCTGTAGATAGACAACCCATGAGGATCTCTGATGGCCAATCCCAACTTTGACCTCTTTCAAGAGGGAGTACCCAGAATTCTCATCATCCCTTCCCTCGCACAGTAACAATGGTTACATGTGCAGAGGGGGATATTATGGACAGATAAGTCCACCAGAAATATAGGAAGTCAGAAGGGCCTGGGCCCTAAAGGAGTCAGTAGAGAGGATTGGAACACATTACAACTGTGGCTGGAGACATATCTGTTGAAGGTCAGGGCTCATGGTGGAGATGGGCTGAACAGGCTGACAAGGCTCCAAAATGGATCAACAATGTAGTATAACTGGTATGATGTGGGCCAATAAAATCTAGCTAGATGTCAGTCAGTCATTCTGTTTGGTGCCCAGGATCTCCTGACGTATCTACTCCAGAGAAAGTCCTTGTTCTTTACGTGTATAGAAGCTACATGATCTGCTTCCATATTGGAGCAATATCTCTAAGATCTTATATATACAAACATTTTAAAAATTATTTTAAGAAGTAAATGTAGTATTAAACAAAAAATTACAAATGACATAGAACTTCACTAAACAAAAAATACGATTTTGTCAGTATTTGTTGTACTGCTTCAAATTGTCTTCAGATTGGTTGTTCTGCTTACCAGATATATGCATGCAAATTTAAAGAACAAAGAAAAACAAAGTTACTAGAAATTAAGAACAGAGAAAAAAATTGAAAAATAAGACAAAAATTTAATCATTAAATATTGCTTTCCACAGATCAGCAGAAGTACATACTATGCTTGTCCAAACTATCCTGTTTATATGCACAGATCTATTGCTTTTCCTCGCTCTTGCTTCTGCCCTCATCTCAGTAATTTCCTCATTTTGAACAGATTCATTCTTTTTTCCTGCTGTCTGTTGTATCTTTTAGATTTTATTTTCTCTTTTAGGTTCTCACACTAAGGAGATAGTGTGATCTTTACACATGTGGGTCTCATTTATATCACTTAACAATATGGTCTCCAGTTGCATCCATTTACCATTAAAAGCTTCAAGCTTATTATTTTTATAGTGGAATGATAGTCCATTGTGTACAGATGTCATGTGGTCTTTATGCATTCCTCCGTTGACGGGCATTTGTCTTGCTTCTAGAATTTAGGTAGGGCAAATTGCGCTGCTGTAATCAGGGTGCCCGTATATCAATCACTGTGGTATGATGATTTCACTTCCTTTGGAAAAATACCCAGAAGGGACTAGGTGGACTGAACGGGTCCTCCAGTCCTAGCTGTCTGGGGAATCTCCACACTGCTCTTCATAATGGATGTACCAGTCTGCACTCCCACCAAAAGTGGAGAATTGTTCCTTTGTCCCCACAAACCCCCAAGGATATGTTATCAGTTAACTTCCTGTTGATAGATATCCTCTCTCACATAAGATTATAGCCCAGAGTTGTTTTATTTTGCATTTTTCAAGTGGTCAATAATGTTGAACTCTTTTTCATTTATTTATTTACCATTTGTATTTGTTCATCCAAGAGGTGCATATTCATTGCAGATGCCCATTTTGAATTGGATCTTTGAATTTTGGAAGCCTGATTTTTTTAAAAAATATATTTATATGTTCTATATAGGAGGGCTTTGTCAGCAGGGCAGTTGGCTATTATTTTTCACAGTTTGTGGGTTTTCTTTGTACTCTGTGATTTCTTTTGAAGTGTAAATTTTTTCAAAAAGGTAAGAATCCAGTTGTTGATTCGTTGAAGTGTTTCCTGTGCAGCTTTGGTTCTGTTCATGAACTCTCTATCTCCTCCTAGCTTTAAGGTTTCTACCTAAATATTCCTCCAGGAGATTTTGCTTTTCAGTTTTAATTTTTAAATCTTTGATCTATTTTTACTATAGTTTAGCTCATGGTGATAGACACAGGTCTAATTTTAATCTTCAGCTTGTGGGAAGCCAACTTTTCTAGCACCATTTATTAAAGAGGTTGTCTTTCTTCCAGTTAATGTGTTTGATCCCATTGTCAGAATTGTGGTTGAGGGTGTTCCTAGTTGTGTTGATCTTCAGATCTGGTTTTATTTGTGCTATGTTGATTCTTTCACAGTAGCTTTGTAGTAGATTTTTAAGTCAGTGACTGTGATGCCTCCTTTCTTTCCTTTGTTGCCCAGGGTTGCTTTTGATATTCTGTGTCTCTTCTGGTTCCAGATGAATGTTATGAATGCTTTCTCTAGATGTGTGAGGTGTACTAATGGTATTTTAATTGTGATTGCATTGAATCTGTATAACAATTTTGGGGTATGACCATTTTCACAATGTTTGCTGTTATTATCCAGGAGTGAGAAATATTCATTTTCAGGATTAATATCCATTTTCTGAAATCCTCTTGGACCTCTTGTCAGAGTACTGTACTTTTCACTATATAAACCTTTACTTCTTTTGTGAGATTTATTCCTAAGTATTTCAATTTTTAGGATGTTATTGTGCAAGGTGTAATTTCTCTAATTTATTTCTTGGTACATTTATTGTTTGTGTAAAAAATGCAATTCATTTTTGAGTATTGACATTGTGTTCTACTGTAATACTGAATTTGTTTATTAAATCAGAAGTCTCTTAGAGCAATTTTTGGGATGTTTAATATTATGCCATCTGCAAATAATAATTTTACTTCTTTCTTTCTGGTCATATTTCTTTTCTTTCTCTCTTATCTGATTACTCTGGCTAATGTTGCCAGAGCTTATTGAATGGGGTGGTGACAGTGGGCATCCTTCTCTTCTTCCTGGTTTCAAAGGGAAGGCCTGCAGGGATCGTCCTTTTGGAGGCGCCAGGCACTGACTTCCAAGCTTTCTGGTTGATCACAATATTTTCTCGCATTGAACGCTCATGATGAGTTTTCTCTCGATTCGTATTGTGCTCTGACATTACTCCCCTAGAGTACGGGGTCTCCATCGACTCACTGGCGTCCTTCCTGAATCTTGGGAGCTCTACCTTTTAAAAATAAATGTCACCTGTCAACCACTATAGTTCCTTAAAATTCATTTAAGGTTTGGGAACACAAACTCTGGACAGTAGAAAGTTGAAATGTATCGCATTCCTCTTACATAATTTGAAAGTCCTCCATTAAGAGCATGAACGCCCCATGCAAGGGGCCCTGCTTCCTGGTCCCCATGCAGCTGGGTCTGCAGCAGAACGCAGATGTGCCACCACACTCTGGGCTCAGTGACACCCCAGCCTGTCGGCAGGTGCTTGTGGCCTGCCCTGGGATAACTGCACGGCCTGGTACAGAGGAAGCAGAGCTCCATGCGGTCTGGCATCCAGGCCCTGAAGCTTGTCTGCCTGCCCCAGGGGCACCAACCCTGCACCTCACCAAGGACCCAGAGACGGAGGTGAGCGTTCAAGTTCAGGTCCTCTTTGCAGTTAGACACACTGAAGAGTGCACAAAGAACAGCCAGGAATTCCAGTAGATTTGCAGATATGTTACACACTGTTATCCTTG
>NW_004524901.1:434321-435455 GCF_000260255.1 Octodon degus
AAAAAAAAACATTTCATTAGTGAATCAGTCTGAGACACTCAAGGAAATTACAAAACCCTTCATTTATAAAAATCACATAAAATGTAATTCATTTTGTTTAACAGATATGTGGTAGTCCGGCCAAATAGCTCAGCAAGTTAAAGCACCTGCTTAGGCAAACACAGGGTCTGGGAGGTCGATCCCCTGGCCTGCAGTGCTGGCCCCTACTCTGGGGCATACTGAGATAGCAATTGAGACTGAACGTGGTGACACACACCTCTGATCCCAGCACTTGGGAGGCTGTAAACAGGAGAATGACTGTGAGTCAGATCTACACAGTGAGACCCTGTACACACTGTACACCCTGTCCTAAAACACAAAAAAACCTCCAAAAAACCCAAACAACCAGATATGTGTTAGTTATTACAGTCAAAAAACCAATATACAAATAAACAATGTCCTATGGTATGTAAATTTTTACAGTTAGTTCATATAATTATAAAAGAAATGTATAATTTTTCATTTCTCAAGAATGGTAGTATATATACATTTTTTTTTCAGGTGGTTTTAAGGATGTAACTCAGGACCTTGCACTTGCCAGCAAGCACTTATTCCACTGAGCTATCTCTCCAGCCCCTAGATAATACATATTTCTCGTGTGAAATCTGACATTGACAAAATGTATCTGTCAGCCTTGAGATGCACATTTTATCTTTATTTTATCTACCAAAAAGAATATTTGTTCATAAGTAGAAAGCACACTGACATGCAGTTTAAGGGCACTGAATAATTCTCTATTTCTTTCAACAGTGGTTCACCAACTACAGCCTTTTCAAAGTTACTTTAACAACTTTTTCCGAAAGTAAAGATGCTGAGGTCTGTGCTCAGATTATGTGACCAGCAGATATTTGCGGATCACAAGCGTCCATGTGCAGTAGCACTGGGAAAGGTGATTTGCAGCCTTATGTCTTTAGTAGTCTCCTTCACAGAGCTAATCGAGCAAAAACAAAGCAGTGTGCTTTCCATAATATAATAAGATTGGAAATAGAAAATATAGCCCAGGGCCGGAGAGGTGGCTCAGTGGAATAAGCGCTTCCCTGGCAAGTGTAAGCGTAAGGGTCTGAGTTCAATCCCTGGTTCCGCACAAAAAAAAAA
>NW_004524901.1:435555-441046 GCF_000260255.1 Octodon degus
AAAGAAAGAAAGAAAGAAAGAAAGAAAGAAAGAAAGAAAGAAAGAAAGAAAGAAAGAAAGAGAAAACATAGCCCAGTCGGTGCAACAGTGGGTGCTTTCTGGTTGCTGGAGAAAGGTCTGGAAGTTATGGAAGTGAGTACCGAAAAGCTGAGAGTGTGTGGCGCCTCACACAAAATCCACCAAGTCCATGCGCTCTGCGATGGCACTGGAGGCAGGCGTGGGCATCGGGGATGTTGTGTGAGGCACCACAGACATCTGTGAAGTTCAGGGAATGCCCAGGGCTGTGGATCTTCTACTCCTTTCTCTAAGAGACAGAAGAACCTAATCAGGTTGCTGGGAGTTGCCCCCCACACCGGCTGGCAGGCGCGTTCCCAGATGCAGCCCCAGAGGCTTGGAGCTCAACCTTAAGGAGATTTTCAGTGGAAACTTTCATTCATCCCGACCTGATAGAGAAATCTGGATTAATTTCAATTCCAAGATAAAACTACACCCAGGGGGAATATTCAGCTAGTATATTTAGTAATTTTTTTTCCTTATTTAGGTGATTTCTTGGTGAAAGAGCCAAAGGTATGTATGTATCTATGTGTGTGCCTACTTTTATAGAGTCTCACTAGGACACATCGTGTTTTCTGTATGAAGGTTTTCTCATACTGTTTTCTTAGGCAGTATTTCTGTTGTACAAATTCATGGACTCAGTGTCTCTGCACCTTATCCCACAGTTAACCTTTCTATGTATTTTTTTCATATTTTTCCTCCCTGCTCTCATTTATCTTGAAGTAAAATCTTTAAAATTACCTTTGCTTTTTCTGTTAGATTGTATTTTGGTGGGAATTGGTATGTGCAACTTTTTAACTGTTCGTGGTGTCCATTATTGTTTTGGTTTTATATTATCTTCATTTATAGGTCAGATTTTTCATCTGGTGTTGCTTCTTGGTTTCTCCTATTTTATTAAATGGATCCAACACTTTCCATTTATATTTATTTCCATTTTATTAATATATTATTCTTCTTCAAATAATATTTTTGAGCCACTTTTCACTCCTCTCTCCATTGCACTTGCAAAAATTAAATCAAAACTTTTTTATTTTTTCTTTTTACTTCTTTCTTTCTCTGTCTTTCTCTTTCTCCTTCTTTGTTTCTTTCTAATATGCAGTTTGTAATATGTCATCATTTTAGGCCAAGTACACCTTGTCATCTTTTCAACTCCTGGTCTGTTTGGACATCTACTATCCACCCTACAAAATAAGTGTGCTTGCCAAAACATGGAAGATGGGAACTCCTGCAGACCAATGGAACTCAGAACGGAAGGGCTTTGCTCTCAGTGATCCTTGATGAAATGAATTTGACAGAGGTAGACCATTTGATATTCTTTCCTAGGACTGAGCCACCTCACCTGAACTGTTGAGGAAAAGAACTAGTGTGAAGACTGGAGCTACTCCTGTGAGCCCTAATTCTGTTTCAAACATCAAGACTCCAGGGCTGCTCTGGGTACAGATCAGTAACGTGCTCCTGAAACCGACCTGCTGCAGCTGCACTCAGCTCTACTCCGCAGATATACAGGGACTCCCAGTTTTACTTTGAACCGCCATGTGCGTAATCTTGCTAAGGCTCTGGTACTCTGGCTCTTGGTGGTTTTTCTAGCATCCCTCAATGTCGTGATTTATTTTCCATAGGAAGCATGAAAGTAAAACTTCTTAGGAAACTTATGTCAAAGAGTAGGAAAAAACAAAATGCAATGTCTCTTCTTACTGGCTCTTTCCTCATCCACTTTGAGGATGCGCCAGTAAACACTCTGAGCTGGTCCTTATCACGTTTGTGCAATGCCCCCCAACACAATGGTAGTTTATCCACTTAGGGTTTCAGATGGCAATCCAGATTGTAGCCCCTAAGTCTCTTGAAAAATTACATGTTTTAAATTCTGACATGAGTAGATTTATTTGGGTCATCAAGTAGTCGGGCTGTCCAGTGGACCAAGACAGCAGCAAATAAAGGGGGGACAGGAGACTTTACAGGATGTTTTAGGGAGGCTGATCTCAGGCTGGAACAGCTGAGGGAGAGCTAATCTTGGCAGGGCTATCTGGTCTGTGGGGGACTTTTAATGTTAACAAAGGAGAATTTTGTGTTTGCTTGTCCAGATCAAAGTCAGGTGCACCTGTTGTGTGGTTTTTTGTTTGGGTCTGTGTGGGGCCAAGTGGGAGAGAGTTTGGGGGCAGGGTGCCTGGGAAACTTTGAATCCTGACCTATTACTTAGTGCTTCTCTTCCCTGGGATTCAATCAGACCTTCTTTTCCATTTGACAGTTTTGCCTTTTCCTTGTATCTGCCCCAGCTTAATCAGTCAGAGAGCCTAACAAAGTTCTGTCTGCAGGGCCCACTTCAGCCCAGAGGGTCCTGGAAAGCTTTCAGAAGGCCAAGCTCACTGGGTGATTCTCCACAGCAACAGAAGGCCAGGGATGCATGCAAGAGCCCGTTGGCCCACAAGTTTGCAGCAGCTTCATTCAAGACCTACTCATTTTTTTCATAGTTAGCAAGGAGTGGCCTGTAATGGTAACACCTTGATAATAATAACAACAGGGAAAGCCACTATCTCAGGGAAAGATTACTAAATACTTTTTGAGTAAAGGTGGTTATTGATTCCTCAAGTGGCAGATAACAACCCCTAGAGAGAAGGAGGTTGATTAGATTGGGTACACATATTTGTGTCCAGCAAAGCTAGAACATTGAGTTGCAACCTGCCTTTCTGGCCATGTTCTTGTCAGGAGTCTCACTCCCTCCTGTGGGGTGACCTTCCATGGGATGTGTTGTTCATCCTCCATGGTGATGAAATGAAGGAAGGGTCTGTTTGCTAAAAGATTTGTTTTGAGAAGGATTTCTTTTTTGGCTGGTTCAGGTCGCCTTAAGTGCGGGTGTGTTGTGGCATGTGGAACTGGGGATCGAGCCACAGGCCTGCAAGCATGACTGGATTTGTCCAGGCAGGTGCATAAACAACTGAGTTAACCAGCAAGTCTCAACTAGAAGATTTGTTTTAAACTCCTGACTTTATAGACCTATATTAGGTACAAATATTTCAGACAATCAATTAAAGCTATGTCCTGGAAGGTTTCAGTATAGAAGATACAAACAGATTACACAGTCCCTGGAAATTTATTCTTTGAAGGCCTCAAGATAAAATATGTGCTCTAGACCTTTCTAACTCAGAGGAAAAAACATATGCTATCATCAATATTACCTAGGTGAGTAGACTCAATAGATGCCACTCATCTGGAGGGAGATCAGAACATTGTGAATCCTCTCTGCAAATGGATCTTTTTCATTCCACGAACAATTACTACGTGACTTTGTGCCTGTTGATCAATGTCAACTCAGTGTCTACTTTTATAATTTTATTGATTAGTCACAGTTTTACTCCACACTGTGCTCACCATGGAGTACTGAATTTCACTCAGTATAATTTCTTCCTCTTAGTTGTCCTTGTTCCTTGCATTTCATTCTCTTATTTTGAGGTGTGTGAACTTGGCATGCTGGATACCTGTAGGTTGGGCTTCACATCGTTCCCAAGATGTTTTACGAAAACATCTCTGGGTTCTCCATTGCTAGTCTGTACTATGTCCCTTGCATCCTTTGGTGGGCTGCACCAGTAACATAAGCCCAGTAGCTTATGCTGTATGTAAGGTGATATTTCCTATTTATGTTGTTGTCCATTTTCCTTAAAGCCTTCTACATATGCAGAATTTGAAACACAAACAAAGTGAAGACTGAGTAAGCTAAGCAGTTTCCCTCCAGTATAGGAAGTTTCCTCCTGCATTTGGATGGGAAGGTTCATAACAAAACTACAATTTCTCACTGCAGAGATAGCTCAGTGACAGAAGCAACAGCCTGGAAAGCGTGAAGTCCTGAGTTAGATTCCTGGTACCAAAAAATATAAATGTAAAATATAAATATAAGTTTCCACAAAATATAAAATTTCTCAAATTTCCTTATTTCAAAAAGTGATTAAAATTTCATAAGCCCTGGTATACTGTAGGATTGTTCTTTCAAAGTCTATCAAATTAAAATAAATACTACAACTGCTGTCCTTTGCTAGTCTAAGGTGAGTCTGGAACCTCAAGGTCATCGGGCCTCCGTTTCAGGCCGCAGGCACGCACTGCCTATGCACTCACTAGTGCTAAGGAGACGTGCAGCTCGCAGTTAGGGGCAGGTCACTGGAGCGCGTCTGGGCTCCTTAAGGGCCACGTGGACTTCGCAAGTGCCCACATACCTGTGTTCACGTTGTTCCCAGGGGTGCGTGTGCGCTGTTACCTTCCATCTGGTTGTAAAAATGAGCAGAGTAAGCTCAGGCAAGGGGCTCAGAGAGTGCCCTCTGTACAGGAAGCGATCACTGGCTCCTGAGATGCTGCCGGCCGTCAGCTCAGAGGGTGTGGTGGTGTGCCTGTGCATTGGTCCCTGCAGGGCCACCCAGAAATTCATCAGTGGAAGACAAAACACGATTCAGCCTAGAAGTGAAGGCATAACACTTCACAGTGAAGAGACTAAAGTAGAATATTCATTGCAGTGGTTAAAAGAATAAAAAATAAATAAAACTCTTCCTGGAGGAAAATAACAAATTTTTATGAAAACAGTAATAGAAATACATAATTATTTTTGTCATACATAGGCCTATGTATTGTGTCAATCATTAGATTAGTGTTATAAGAGATGTAGTATGAACAAAATTACATGTTTAACAATAATAAAGTGACTAACAAAACTAATAAATAAATGGGAAAAAAGTAAGCAAAACATGTTCAATGGCACACCGGTGGTTCTTCTACAGTGGGTAGAGGATAAGAATGACATCAATGTTTAGAGAATATCTTGCTTTCTTAATTTGTGATTTCAGAATGCTTTCATGTTTTGCTTTTTCTCCAAAAGGCCCTTGTTAGCATACTGAGTCCAATTCTTGTTTTTCTACCTTTTTCCTAACAAACTTCCATACGTTGGCTACCTCAGTATTAATAATTTAAAAATGAATAAAAACAATTCCCTTTCCTGAAAATGCTGTTAGAACTGTTTATTTTGACAGTTTGTAAGTTCACTTTGGTAAATATGTTATCATTTTTGAGATTTGGAAAGTTAAAAAGAATTGAAAGAAAATGAGAAGGCATTAAATGTGCAAAGCCCCCAGAGAACTGCTCTTGGGGACTTCTTTGTTTTTTCACAGGACAAGTAAATGAAGAATTGTGAGAAACTCAACTATGCAGCTCTAGGGCCGGCCAAATAGCTCAGCTTACTAAACTGCCTGCAAGCAGGTGCAGGGGCCGGAGCTAGATCCAGGGGCCTGCAGCACTGGTTGCACCCCCGGGGTGCGCTGAGAGGGCAATTGATACTGGGCGTGGTGGGGCAGGCCTGTAATCCCTGCTCTTGGGAGGCTGTAAACAGGCAGATCACTACGAGTCTGATCTAGAATTGAAACCCTGAACACTCTGTAGACCCTGCCCTAAAATACAAAAGAGA